>NC_084515.1:24549531-24774531 GCF_024500385.1 Phyllopteryx taeniolatus
CACGTGTTGCAACAGCGTGCAACTAGACTGGCCTGCCTGCAGTCCAGACCTGTCTCCCATTGAAAATGTGTGGCGAATTATGAAGCGTAAAATACGACAACGGTGACCCCGGACTGTTGAACAGTCTTACATCAAGCAAGAATTGGAAATTGTTTTGGGAAATTGTGGACGTCGTGTTCTCCGGACCAAAGAGGAAAAGAACCATCTGGACTGTTACGGATGCAAAGTTCCAAAACCAGCATCTGTGATGATATGGGACTGTGTTGGTGCCAATGGCATGGGTAACTTACACATCTGCGAAGGCACCATTAATGCTGGTACATACAGGTTTTGGAGAAACATATGCTGCCATCCAAGCAACGTCTTTTTCATGGACGCCCCTGCTTATTTCAGCAAGACAATGCCAAACCACATTCTGCACGTGTTACAACAGCGTGGCTTCGTAGTAAAAGAGTGCGGTGACGAGACTGGCCTTCCTGCAGTCCAGACCTGTCTCCCAATGAAAATGTGTGCCGCATTATGAAGCGTAAAATACGACAATGGAGACCCCGGACTGTTGAACAGCTGAAGCTGTACATCAAGAAAGAATGGGAAATAATTCCACCTACAAAGCTTCAACAATTAGTGTCATCAGTTTCTCAAACGTTTATTGAATGTTGTTAAAAGAAAAAGTGATGTAACACAGTGGTAAACATGACCCTGTCCCAGCTTTTTTGGAACGTGTTGCAGCCATAAAATTCCAAGTTAAAGATTATCTGCTAAAAACAATAAAGTTTATCAGTACATTAAATATTTTGTCTTTTGTACTGTATTCAATTAAATATAGGTCAAACATGATTTGCAAATCATTGTATTCTGTTTTTATTTGTTTAACACAACGTCCCAACTTCATTGGAATTGGGGTTGTACATCTAGATGTGTTAAACAACTCAGGACAGAGCACTTTTTGTTTGAAGCCACCCACTTTTCAAGTGAGCAAAATTATTGTAAACATATATATATATAAACAGACATTATTAAATTAACTTAAAGTAAATAACATTTAATATTTGGTGGCATTACCCTAACTTGCAGTAACTGCATCAAGCCTGCGACCCATGCACCAGACTGTTGCATTCTTCATTTTAAATGGTTTTCCAGCCCTTCACTGCAGCCTCTTTCAGTTGTTTTTTTGTTTCTGGGGGTTTCTCCCTTCAGTCTCATCTTAAGGAGGTAAAATGAATGCTCTTTTGGGTTAAGGTCCGGTGATTAACGCCCAAGATAAAGTCCTTTGTTGTTTTGGCAGTCATTTATTGTGTTGGCAGTGTGTTTTGGGTCATCATCTTTTTGCATGATGAAGCTTCTCCCGATTAGTTTGGATGCATTTTTCTGTAAATTGCCAGACGAAATTATTTTGTAAACTTGGGAATTCATTCTGCTGCTACCATCATGAGTTACATCATCATTGGACAAGTGAGCCCTTTCCGGAAGCAGCCATTCCAAGCCCAAGCCATGACATTACCTCCGCTATGCTTCACAGATGAGCTTGTGTGTTTTGGATCATAAGCAGATCCTTTTTTTTTCTCCACACTTTGGCTTTTCCATCACTTTGGTGGAGGTTATTCTTGGACTCATCAGGCCATAAAACTTTGTTCCAAAACTTTTCTGGCTCATCTCTGTACTGTATAATCTGGCCTTCCGATTCTTTTTGCTGATGAGTGGTTTGCATCTTGTGGTAAAGCCTGTATATTTCTTCTCTCAAAGTATTCTTCGAACAGTGGATTGTGACACCTTCACCCCTGCCCTGTGGAGGTTGGCAGTAATGTCACTGACTCTCGTCTTGGGTGTTTCTTCACAGCTCTCACAATGTTTCTGTCATCAACTGCTGTTGATACCCTGGGCTGACCTGTTCAATGTCTGTTCCTCAGTACACCAGTAGTTTCTTTCATTTTCAGGATATTCCAAATTGTTGTATTGGCTATGCCCAATGTTTGTGCAATAGCTCTGATTGATTTTTTTTCATTCAAAATGGTTTGCTTTTCTCCCATAGACATCTCTCTCGCCTTCATGTTTGCTTAACAGCAAATGGAGTTTTCACAGGTGAAACACAAAGCCAAAAACAAGCACCATCTAATGTTTAACCAATCAATCTAAAAGGCAACACATGAGGAACGAGAAACACCCATCAGTCATGTTCCAATACTTTTGCTAATTTGAAAAGTGCGTAGGTTCAAGCAAAAGGTGCTCTGTCCTGAGTTGTTTAGCACATCTAAATGTAAATACCATGAAATAAAAGATGGAAACTGCACTTTCAAGTGTAAAATGGTCTATGAGTGTTAGCTTTAGCCTTTTCAGCGAGCCCTCCGTGTCCAAACCACGTGACTGGCGATTATTCGACAAGCTATAGCCGTCATTGCGCAACGGCAAAGTCAATGCGCTAATTATAGGCTTTATACGATCAGAATTTTTGGGGCCGATCAGCGAGTTTAAAAAACTGATAATCGATCACCAAGCCAATCACAAGATGGAGCAATGCACCTATTTAAATGACATGTTCATTTACTGTATATACTTGTGTACTGTATACTGAGTATTTTCAAAAGTATTCTCTTGTCAGGTCATGTAGTCTAATCAGTCAGGTCAAACTGACATTACATGATATGGTAATAATGAGTGCTAACTTACTGTAATTATTGTGATTAAATTACTTCACACACACAAACTTTAGAGAATGATTCGACAGAACGCCGGCATGTTTACGTACAACTGTTAGTGCTAGCACTAGCTTGCTAGGCTACATAACGTTTTGTTGCCTGCTTGTGAGCCGTATCGTATTTAATGTACGTGAACATATCTCAAGGAATCCATGAATGAAAGTCCTCTCCCGAGCACAGGTGACCACCACCACGTCTTTTGAAAAGTGTCCTTTTCAAATCTGCAATAGGTGTTCAAGTTGTCGGCTAGTCCTTTATTGTTCTCAGCTTGGGGGATGGTCGCTTGTAATTGGTTAGCGATTGGTAATGCATGCCTGACTGATTTAGTCGTTAGTGGTAAACTGTTTGTCTAACTTTACTGCATAATTTCTCTTTGCGATGTTAATGTATTTAGTTAGCTGGTTTCTAGCACAATTATACAGAGCTCTATCCCGACTTCGATATCCATCCTCTTTAGGCTGGTGAAGTTGCTTAGGTTTGGCAGTGAACCCCGGCTTGTTGTTATTGAACGTGCGAAATGACTTTGTTGGTACACACACCTCTTCACAGAAGCTGATATAGGATGTAACTGTCCGTATATTCATCCAGGGAATTCGTGGTTGAGTTTAGCTTTGTTAAAGTCCCCAAGAATATTGCTGAGTGAGTCGGTGTGCTTTTTCTCAATTTCCTTTACTTGTTACTTGTTTACTTAAGTGTTAGCAGCACTCCTCTCGTTATTCAACACCATTAGTGAGCATTTTTCCGTTTGTGTTTTCCCATGTGTTCTTTGTGGAAATATTCATAATGGTCTCTCTCTGCAGATGAAAAGCAGCCAGGAGCCAAAAGCCAAGAAAAGCCGACGGACTCAACAAGTGGAGCCCAAAGAAGAAGCCAGTGTATGTATGTTTTATTCATCGTGTCAACAATAAACAATAATCATCAATCATAGTTGAAGTTGTAGTTCAGCTGTAGTCCCTATTAGACACTTTGTTAGGAACGGGCCTGCGATTGGCTGGTGACCATTACGTTGTTTGTCTATATGTCCCCTGACATTGATTGGTGACCAGTCTATTGTTTCATAGTAGTTGAAACTACTACTAACTTTGTCCGCCCTTCTTGTCCTCTGTACCCCAGGACCCCGAGCCCGAGATGGAGGCAGTGAGCTCGAGCCAAGAGATCCCGGTGTCGTCTGCCCCGCCGCCACCCGAGAAGCAGTCTGTGTCGACGCAGACCAAGAAGGCGAGCGGCGGGTCGCCTCGCACCCTCCACCGCGGGACACAGACCAGCTCAGACGGCACGGCTTGTCAGAACATGTGTCACGAGAAGTACACCAAGGTCTTCAACGATGTCAAGGAGATGATGAAGGCCGACAACAAGCGCGAGACGGAGCGCGTGGTCCGAGAAGCTCTGGAGAAGGTCAGCCAGTGACCGCTCACTCCACGGCCGTGTGCGATTATAACCTTTTATAGAAATATTTATAGTACTGTATATAAGGTTTCAAAATCCCGGGAATTTTAAAACTTGGAAACTTTTCATAGGAATTAACGGGAATTTACCAGAAATTTACAAAATTGAAGATTGGCTCTTAATAGGGAAATTAAATAATGTTGGTGAAAATATATTTTGGCAGAATCCTGACTTTTGGGGGGAAAAAACAAAAAAGCAGTTTTCATTAAAGTCGCTTTTGTTTTGTTTTTTTGCTTTGTTAAAAAAGAAAGTAAAGAAGAAAAAATGCGAAAAATAAGTGGGGGAAAAAAAGAAATAAGTGGAAAAGCACACAAAAAAACAACTGGAACAAAGTAAAAAAAAAGTGAGAAACAAAACTGAAAAAGTGGCACTGGGAGTTAAGATGCGGAACATTTATTTTAAATTTTCCCATTGGGGGGAAAAAAAGTGATTAAAAAATTGGAACACTGAAAAAAGTTCGTGACAGGAATAAAAGTCAAAAAGCAAAAAAAATGCTTTTTAGAACAGTGAAAAAGTCAGGCGAAAGTGGACGAAAAGTAGGAAAATTAAAGTGTAACAAAGTGGGGGAAAAAAGTCACAGAGGAATAAAATTAGAAAAAGATGAAAGTTGTGGTGTAGGGTTTTTTTATATTATGGACTATATAGTCCACTACATGAAAATCCTGACATAGGCCATATTCGTAAATCTTTGTTACGCGTCTGGGCTTGCACACCATTCAGCTTTGCAAATTCTCCCATCCAAGACGTCTGACACACCCATCGTGCGTAACCTGAAAATGTGTGCGCAGGCACCAAAGAGGTGTGAATTTATTGAAGTCTGAGGCTAACTGTAAACCATTAAGTTATTCTGAGACTTGTGAACGTCATAGAAATCCATTTGGAAAATATAGCACACTTTAAATATGAAAACACCTTCAGTAGCAGATGTGCCATTGAGACATGCCCCCCGCTTCGTCTAGCACAGTACACTTTAAGTGAGAGCATGTATTTTATTCTGTATGAAGTAAATCCAATAAAAGTAATTACCGTATTTTCCCGACCAAAGGGCGCACCGTATTAAAAGGCGCAGTCTCAGTTATGGGGTCTATTTCTGTATTTAACACATACATAAGGCGCACCGTATTATTGGGCGCAGGCATGGTAAAACATACGCTAGCTTAAAACATACGGTAGCATGCATGCACGCTAAAACAATGTTTTTAAAAAGGCACCGGGAACAAAACTGAGTTCGGTTGTACTTTATTGAAGTATTTAACAATGTACTCACGTTACTTTTTTCATCAATCCTCATCCACAAATCCATCAAAGTCCTCATGTTCTGTATCGAAAATGAACAGATGGGCTAGTTCTCAATCAAACACGCCAGGTTCGAGTCAGTCTCGTTGCCGTGCGGCTCCTCAGAAATGATGCCGGCTTTTACGAAAGCTTGAACAACAGTGCAAGCAGACACGTTAGCCCAAGCATCCACAATCCATTCACAAATTGTGGCGTAACTCGCCCGGCGCTGCCTCCTAGTCTTAGTAAAGCTGTGTTCGCCATCTGTCATCCATCGCTCCCACGCCGCTCGTAACTTCACTTTGAACGCCCTGTTTACACCGATGTCCAGCGGTTGGAGTTCATTAATCCATTTCTAGAGTTGGTCTTCCAACTCGGGCCACCTCGCCTTGTTTCCGCGTTTTTTTTGTCTTTTTTTTCTGACTCAGCTTCGTCTTCTTGACTTGGCGAAGCTTTTATTTTGAAGGTGGCTTTCGCGGCGAGTTGGGGACTTATTACTGTAATGCCTAGTATGAACAAAATTAGGGGCGGCTGGCTTGATTGCTACTTTACGAGTGGAGGCTGGATTGACTGGCGCTATATACCTACTGGGGGCGTGCCTTTAGCGTCCTCCTTCACGCGCACCCTTCCCCCTTTACGTCCGCATGCCGTCCTCAGCCACGTCCGCTTTTCCTCTGTATAAGCAGCGTGTCGGCAGGAAATGCTCCCAGTCAGTCAAGCGGAGCGCTTATCACACAACAATTATGGCTGATGGGCAAACAGTGAGTGGAGGTGAGCGATATGCCCCGTGTGTCCCGTACAGTCAGCACTAGTCAGAATCAAAACATGCAATATGATATTTCACCTTCATGGGGCGCTAGACTTAATACAGCCTCTGGAATGCGGAAGAGGAAAAGTGCCACGGAAGAATGCCAGCATGATGTGTGCCGGGCTAGATTTGACAGAGAACGGCCACATTTCAGGGTTGCTCCACCCAGAGTGCATAACTGGCATGGGAATGTGTAAATGACAGCACTGGAGATTGCTCACAGCCAGAAAAGTACGCAGCTGTGCACCTTTTCTGATTTACGTAAATGGGAAAATATGGCCCATAGTGATGAGGGAGTAGGGAATGATGAATTACTGCGTTTGGAATCATTCACTCATTCCCTACTCCATATTCACTACAAAGGGATTTTCAGTGGAAATTTCAGGGAACTATCTAGGGTGTCTATCTAAAAATGAGGACTATAGCCAGAGTTTGCGATGAAAGTCAAGTGCTTTTTTAAAATAATTTTTATTTATTTATTTATTTATTTTTGCTGCTACTTTGTCAGCTACGCGGCGAGATGGAGGAGGAGAAGCATGAGGCGGTGAGCAAGGCGGTGGGTGCTGCTCAGGCCGAGATGGACAGGAAGTGCAAGCAGGTGAAGGACAAGTGCAAAGAGGAGCTGGTGGAGGAGGTCAAGAAGCTGGTGGCGCAACACAAACAACTAATCTCGCAGACCAAGAAGAAACAGTGGGTAAGAGCAGGTTTGACATTCATTACCATGAAAAAGCATTGCCCCCCCCTTCTCAAATTCTTCTATTTTCGCATAGTTTCCCCCACTTTGTTTAGGATCATCAAGCAAATTTTAATATCAGACAAATATAACGCAAGTGAACTGTTTTCAATGGTGCTTCCATTTAGTAAGGGGGGAAACCACTATTCAGTTACCTGGCCCTATGTGAAAAAATAATTAGCCCTTTGTTAAATCATGAATTGTGGCTGATCAACATTTTTGGTTAATTTTCTCTGATCACACCCAAGCCTGATTACCTCCAGACCTGTTCAATCAAGAAATCACTCATGCCTAGATCAGACGACAAGACAAATTTGGTCTTTCACAATTGCAATGTCAGACTACTGACATAAAATCTTGCTGTATCTAAGTCAGACAGTGGCAGCACTACACAACATGTATTCTGATACCACCGCATCCTGTCTTTTACGATCACTGGGCTTTATCTTGTCAAATCAAACACTGTCGGGGAGGCGGAACCAGAAAACGTGACCAGATACACTCGTTACCATGGCGAGGAAAACAACAATGGATCGCGCCAATGTTTTCTGTGGGGAAAAGAATGAACAGAATGAGGAAAATCGTGTGGTGGTCATCACAGGTGCTCTGGAGAGGATGTTCATTCAAGGTTTGCGTGAGGTATGTTCACGTACTTTTGATACGATACGTCTTGTAGCCTAGCAAGCTAGTCCTAGCACCAACAGTTGTACATAAACATGCCGGCGTTCTGTCAAATCATGCCCTAAAGTTTCAGTAAACAGTGGTTTGTGCGAGTGAATAAATATTGACAAGGGTGGGCAAGCATGTTGACAAGCAAGCACAGAAGGCGATGTGCCGGTCACAATACGCATTGGTCGACGTCAAAGTGCGCTGTCGGAGAGTTGTTGTTGATATGTCAGACTACACGGAAGATATCCCAAAAATCTAACATGCTAGACTTTTCATTTTGCCGTCGTAGGACTGTCGTAGGGTCAAATTGTTGGTCGTGAATTATGTCACACTACAAGTTTTGTCATTCCCGACAAAATATGACAGGCCCGATCTGGGAAATCTGCTGCGATAGCTAATCGGGCCGATATCTAGGCTAAAGTGCCTGGAGTCTGATCGAGGCATTAAACACAATCGGTCCTGACAAAATCAAGTCAGACAAAAGATCTAAAAAAGCAGCAACAAAATGAGACGATCCAAAGAAATTCCAGAACAGTTGAGAAATAAAGTAATTGACATCTATCAGTCTGGAAATGGTTACAAAAGCCATTTCTAAAGCTTTAGGATGCCAGCGAACAAAAGGGAGAGCCTTTATCCTCACATGGAGAAAGCATGGTACAGTGGTGAACTTTCCCAGGACTGGCTGGTCCCAAAAGATTACACCAAGAGAACAGCAATGACTCATCCAGGAGGCCACCAAGGAACTCGGGGACAACTTCTAAAGAACTGCAGGCCTCCCTTGCTTCAGTTAAGGTCAGTATTCATGACACAACAACAAGAGACTGGGAAAAAATGGCATCCATGGCAGAGTTCCAGGGCAAAAATCACTGCTGACCAAAAAGAACATAAAGGCTTTTCTTACTTTTGCAAAAAAACCAACAACAACATCTGAATGATTCCCTGGACTTTTGAATATTATATGGACTGATGAGATGAAAGTTGAACATTTTGGAAGGTGTGTGTGTGTCGTTACATCTAGTGTAAATGTCGCACAGCATTTCGGAAAAAGAACATCGTTCCAACAATCAAGCATGGTGGTGATAGTGTGAAGGTCTTAGGTTGCGTACTTCCTTCAAGACCTGGACACCTTGGTGTGATTGACCGAACCATGAATTCTGCTCTTTAACAAAAAATCCTGAAGGAGAATGGTCAGCCATCAGTTTGTGACCTCAAGCTGAAGCACACTTGGCTTCTGCAGCAGGATAATGATCGATAACACACCAGGGAGTCAACTTTTGAATGGCTTTAAAAAACAAAATTAAGGTTTTGGAGTGGGCGAGTCAAAGTCCAGACTTGAATCCAATAGAAATGCTATGGCATGACCTTAAAAAAAAGGTCATGGTTCATGCTCGAAAAATTTACATTTTTGCTGAATTCAAACAATTCTTTAAGGAAGAGTGGGCCAAAATATCTCCACAGAGATGTGAGAGACGCATTTCCAGTTCTAGAAAACACTTGATTTCAGTTGTTGCTGCTAAGCATACCCGGAACCAGTTACTTTGAATAGCTTCGTTCCCTTAATAAATGAAATCAACATTTAAAAACACAGCATTTTAAGTTCACTTGGGTTATATTTGTCTGATATTTACATTTGTTTGATGATCGAATACAAAGTGGGGAAACGATGCAAAAATATGAGAATTTGAGAAGGGATGTCTATTTTGTTTCGGCAATCACTGAATGCTGACTGAAGCCCAAAGCCGAAACAACAAAATACATTTATCATTTTGGGCCTTGTGGCTGTTTTTATTTTTTTTATTATTATTATTATTGTACTTTTGTAATGTTAATGTGAAAAAAAATCTGAAAATTGTTGATTTGAAAAGGGCTAACATCGGCCAGTAAAATCAGGCTCTCGTGAAAACCCATAAAAAAAAACAATCACTTAGGAAATCTGTACTTGTAGTGGAATAGAACTTGACATTTGCCAGAAATTGGCTCGATAGCGTCCCCACCCCCATATTGATTCTGATGTGTGTGTGTCAGTGTTACAACTGTGAGGAGGAGGCCATGTACCACTGCTGCTGGAACACGTCGTACTGCTCCATCAAGTGTCAACAGGAGCACTGGCACGCCGACCACAAGCGCACCTGCCGTAGGAAGAGATGAACTGGACACCCCCCCCCCCCCACACACACACACAGGGGGACCCCCCCCCGCACGCCATTGGCTCGCACCCCTTCCTCGAACTTCAGTCAGTGTCTGCAACACACACACACACATCTTGCCTTCCTTTGTGGCTCTGATGTTTTTCACCTTTTTTTAATTTTGTATTATTTAACGCTGTTTTTATGTAGTGGCAATATTTGTCTTTGTTTCTTGTGTCACAAAATGTTATTTAAGTGTGTGCAGTATTCACGAGCATTTAATCTTTTTTATGACTTTTTTTTTTTTTTTACGCAGCAAACGTGAACATTGCTTTCATCGAGAGAAAAGACGAGGTGGTGAAAAAAAAACGTGAAAAAGACAACTAGCGGATGACAGGCAGGCGGACTCCTTTTTAGCAATCAATCCTTCCTACCTAAAATCCCCCCCAAAAAACGTACTTATTATTGGGGACAGGGTCACAGCATCATTGCTGACTTAACAAATTTTCCCTTGTTTTTAATTATTCTGCACAGTCGCGGTTTTTTATTTTTTTTATTTGCTTTTCAACACTAAATTGAGTCATAAATATATATATTTTTAATTGTAACATGGCTAGGATTTGTACAAAGGAAACAAGTAGTGCTGAGTGTCATGCACCTTGGGCATGATTTTAATAAAAAAAAAGAAAAATCAAGAATGAAATAAAAAAAAAATATGCGAATGACAGATGGACGATATCAAATAATATGCAAATGAAATGACGCCATAAGTTTTTTTTTGTTGTTGTTTTTCTCTGTGATGAAGACGGACGGACTGAACGGAGAGAAAATAGAATGATTTGTTCGTTTGTTATAGTTTTATTTTTAATCATATGGAACATTTGTTAGCCTAAATTCTCTAATGCGTGCTCTCTTCTTGCCTGCACTACATGTAAATAACATGTTCCTGCCCCCCGCGTCATGTATGATGTATTTGACAACCTGAATGACTTCTTTTTATCAGCATGGTGAGTGCACAAGCTGCTTCTCCTCGTTTTCTTCTTGCTTTTACTTTTCTATTGCTGGGGTTCTCAAACTAGGGGGTACCAGGACCCCCGGAGGTCCACGAGCAATCAATGATGTCGTATCTTTTACATACTAAAACACTGACTCCTCCCTACCTTATATTTCGGCCAATTTAAAGCTGTGATGCTGCTGTGTTTTATCATCACAAACATTGGGCAAAAAAGTATACTTACTTCCCTCGTTAAACTTTGATTTTAATTCTGAATAGGGATGGTACGTGATTCTGGCAGTTTGATAACCGGGAGCAAAAATATTGTGGTGTGTGTGTACGTTTTTATATATATATATATATATATATATATATATATATATATATATATATATATATATATATATATATATATATATATATATATACATACACACACACACACACACACACACACACACACAGTGGGTACGGAAAAGTATTCAGACCCCTTAATTTTTTCACTTTTTTAAATTGCAGCCATTTGCTAAAATCATTTAAGTTAATTTTTTCCCCTCAATGTACACACAGCACCCCATATTGACAGGAAAAAAAACAGGATTGTTGACATTTTTGCAGATTTATTAAAACTGAAATGTCACATGGCTGTAAGTATTCAGACCCTTTGCTCAGTATTTAGTAGAAGCCCCCTTTTGAGCTAATACAGCCGTGAGTCTTTTTGGGAATGATGCAACAAGTTTTTCACACCTGGATTTGGGGATCCTCTGCCATTCCTCCTTGCAGATCCTCTCCAGTTCTGTCAGGTTGGATGGTGAATGTTGGTGGGCAGCCATTTTCAGGTCTCTCCAGAGATGCTCAATTGGGTTTAAGTCAGGGCTCTGGCTGGGCCATTCAAGAACAGTCACGGAGTTGTTCTGAAGCCACTCCTTCGTTATTTTAGCTGTGTGCTTTTCAAGACAAGGTTTTCGTCCAGGATATCCCTGTACTTGGCGCATTCATCTTTTCTTCGATTGCAACCAGTCTCCGTGTCCCTGCAGCTGAAAAACATCCCCACAACATAACATGATGCTGCCAACACCATGCTTTACTATTGGGACTGTATTGGACAGGTGATGAGCAGTGCCTGGTTTTCTCCACACATGCCACTTAGAATTAAGGCCAACAATTTTTCTCTTGGTCTCATCAGACCAGATAATCTTATTTCTCACCATCTTGGGAGTCCTTCAGGTGTTTTTATTTAGCAAACTCCATGCAGGTTGTCATGTGTCTTGCACTGAGGAGAGGCTTCCGTCGAGCCACTCTGCCATAAAGGCCCGACTGGTGGAGGGCTGCAGTGATGGTTGACTTTGTAGAACTTTCTCCAATCTCCTGACTGCATTTCTGGAGCTCAGCCACAGTGTTCTTTGGGTTCTTCTTTACCTCTCTCACCAAGGCTCTATTCCCACGATTGCTCAGTTTGCTCCCACGATTGCCGGACGGCCAGCTCTAGGAAGAGTTCTGATCGTCCAAAACGTCTTCCATTTCAGGATTATGGAGGCCACTGTGCTCTTAGGAACCTAAAGGGCAGCAGAATATTTTTTGTAACCTTGGCCAGATCTGTGGCTTACCACAATTCTGTCTCTGAGCTCTTCAGGCAGTTCCTTTGACCTCATGATTGTCATTTGCTGTGACATGCACTGTGAGCTGTAAGGTCCTATACAGACAGGGGTGTGTGTGGCTTTCCTAATCAAGTCCCATCAGTATAATCAAACACAGCTGGACTCCAATGAAGGTTTAGAACCATTTTAAGGATGATCAGAAGAAATGGACACCCGAGTTAAATATGAGTGTCACATCAAAGGGTCTGAATACTTATGGCTGTGTGATATTTCAGTTTTTCTTATTTAATCAGCAAAAATTTACACAATTAAGTTTTTTTTCTGTCAATATGGGGTGCTGCGTGTACATTGAGGGAAAAAAATTAACTAAAATGATGTTAACAAATGGCTGCAATATAACAGGGTGAAGAATTTAAGGGGGTCTGAAAACTTTCCGTACGCACTGTGCGTGCGTGCGTGTGTGTGTGTGTATATATATCCCTTTCTTGACTCATGTGATCTGAAATGACATCCTATTCTTACTCCCTAGGGTTTACTATAACATCGGTCCACCTTTTACAGCTATAACAGCTTTAACTCTTCTGAGAAGAGTCTCCATAAGGTTCAGGTGTGTGTGTAGGGAATTTTTGACCATTCTTCTAGAAGCGCATTTGTGAGGTCACACAGTGATGTTGGGCGACAAGGCCTGGCTCTCAGTCTCCGCTCTAATTCATCCCAAAGGTATTCTATCAGGTTGAGGTCAGGACTCTGTGCATGCCAGTCAAGTTCATCGATACCAAATTCCCTTATCCATGTCTTTATGGACCTTCCCTTGTGCATTGGTGCACAGTCATGTTGGAACAGAAAGGGGCTATCCTCAAACTATTCCCACAAAGTTGGGAGCAATGAATTGTCCAAAAGCTCTTGGTATGCTCAATCCTTAGAGTTCTTTTCACTGGAACTAAGGAGCCAATATTTTGGATAATTCCATGCTCCCAACTATGTGGGAACAGTTTTTCCATTTTTAACATGGCTGTGCACCAGTGCACAAAACAAGGTCCATCAAGACATGGATGACGGTCTGCTGTGGATAAACTTGACCTGCCTGCACAGAGTCCTGCCCTCAACCCGATAGAACACCTTTGAAATGATTTCAAGTGGCGAGTGAGCCAGATCTTCTTGTCCAACATCACTGTGTGACCTCACAAATATGCTCCTGGAAGAATGGTCAAAAATTCCCATGAACACAACATTAAGTATTATCTGTATTAGTTTAGTTTTTTTCCAAATAATTATTCTGAAGTTAAGCACTTAATTTGAACACGTAATACGTTTATTTTTATTTACTTTCTCTTATTTTGAAATACACAGCCCTACTTTATTTAGTAAATGAGAGAACACACAGTTGTGCTCATATGTTTGATTACCCCGTCAGAATTTGTAAGATGTGTACAATTCTTTAAAGAAAACATGAAGGGACAGGCGAAACACATTTAGTTTTATTTTAATGGGAATCAAATTAAACGGTGAAGCATTTCAGAAAAGCATTATCATCAAACACAAAACATAACCATAAAGAAATTAATGATGGTTATTGTTCAGTCATCAGTCATATTTTATAATAATATTTAACAAATTCTGCCAGGGTACGTAAACTTATGAGAACTGTACATATATGCAGTCATACGTACCCCCGTCATATTGGAATGAAAGTGTAGGCTACACATTTTCATAGCCTCTAGGTGGCGGTGGCATATTGAAATGAATGTGTACCGCTTTTTCATAACCTCTAGATGGCTGCATACATTTATAAAATGGGAACGTTTTTTTTTTTTTTTTTCATTTTCCCCTATACCGATGTATAATGCGCACCATTGATTTTTGACCTTTTTTGAGGGGGGGAATGCGCATTATATGTGAGAAATTACGGTAACTCATTGTACTTTACGTTATTCAAAGCATTTAAAAAAAAAAAAAAAGACAAAGAAGACATCTTAAAACATTACAAAACAAAGATAAATATATACACACGCATTAGGATAAAAAACAGTGCAAGAAAGATCTTTTAAAAGTCGCAATTCCCTAAGTTCTTTAAAGAGTTTTCAACCTGGATTTAAACACATTGACACTTGGTGCTGACTTGACTTCTATCTGTAACTTTCTTCCCATTTGTGAGCAGCATAGCAGTTAAAAGCTGTCTGTAGATCTCAGAGCCCTACTTGGTTTATATTCTACTAGCATTTGTTTCATATATTCAGGACCTAAACCATTTAACGATTTATAGACCAGTAGCAGAAATGTGTCTATTCTAAAGCTGACCGGGAGCCAGTGTAGATCATTTAGAATTTGATTAATATGTTCTGACCTCTTTGTTCTGGTCAGAACCTGAGCTGTTCAATGCTCTTTTGGGAGGAGTCCAGTCAGAAGACCATCCAATGAAGGTGTAGAACCATCTCAAGGATGATCAGAAGAAATGGACAAAACCAGAGTTAAATATACGTATGAGTGTCACAGCAAAGGGTCTTAATACTTATGACTGTGTGATATTTCAGTTTTTCTTTTTTAATAAATCTGCAAAACGTTCAACAATTCAGTTTTTTTTCTGTCAATATAGTGTACATTGAGGAAAATCTTTTAACTTAAATGATTTTAGCGAATGGCTGTAATATAACAAAGTAAAAAATTTAAGGGGGTCTGAATATTTTCTGTACCCACTGTAGTGAGCAAATACTTTATTAGAGTTTACATCCGCTATATTGGCCAAATGCCAAAATCAGAGGAAAAGCACAATTTGTTAAAATAAAATAAGTTTCAGAAGTAAGTCATTGACATCAATCACCCAGATTTCAATTGCAGTCTTAAAATTTGAAATGACACAAATGGACTTAGCCCACTGTCTCTTGATCCCCTAAAGTTTGAGAGCCCCAATCTTCTACTCCTTCCTCCGTGTCATTCCAGTGTGTATGTATGTGCATGACTTTTTATTTCTTTGTTTGGCTGAAGATGATTGTTGTCAACACTTATGCAATCATATTGGAAGTCATTCTAGAAAATCATTTTCACAAACAAATTGGATTTGCCCCCCCCCCCCCCCCCCCCCAAAAAATATTTTTTTTTTAAAAAGGGCCACAATGGACTCCAAAAAAAAAAAAAAAAAAAAGGGCCACATTGGACTCTGCACAAAATGTTGCAAAGCGCATCATCACTTCCTGTATGTACGCCCAACATCTTCATGCTCCATAATGACTTGTTTTTTTATGCTCTAGCTAGCAATATGTATATAAATCTATTCTATGTGCTAACATGGAGGAAATAAATGTATCAAAAAGTTCCATGCTTTGTCTTTTGTTTATGAGGAAAAAATATATATTTTCAGAATGAAGTTGCTTTTCTCTATGGAGAAAAATTCTGAATCTTGGAAGAATCAAGTCTTTTTACTGTTATATTTTGCAATAAAGAGAAAAATTGTAACATGGAAATAAAGGAAAGAAAAGATATGACACATAGACAAACAAGCATTCACACCTACGGACAATTCAGAGTCTTTAATTAACCTACCATGCATGTTTTTGGACTGTGGGAGGAAACCCATGCAAACACGGGAGAATGTGAACTCCACACAGGCGAGATTTAAATCAGAGTCCTCAGAATTGTGAGGCAGATGTGCTAAGTCTTGGTAAAATTAAGTGGTTTTTTTTTGTGTTTTTTTTTTTTAAGATAAAAATATTTCTTTGAGGAAAAGAAAATTGTAATATGACAGTCAACATTCTAGAAAAAAACAGTAACTGAAGATGAGTTGGATTTTTCGGAAAATCTAAATTATGCAGTTTTATTTTCAAGAAAAGTCATTTGTAGAAAAAAATTTTTTTTTGAAAAATTTGGTTGTATTTTAATTTCAAGAAAAAGTAATTTTTACGTGTTATTTTTTGTTTGTTTTTTTATTAATATATCAGTGGAAAAGGTAGCATTTTGAGATAATGTAATCTAATATTTTAGATTTATAAAAAAGATCTCTAAATAAATTATTTTAGGAAAATAAACCCGTATTTTTGTAAATTTTATTATTTTTTTGTTTGTTTTTTTATTAATATATCAGTGGAAAAGGTAGCATTTTGAGATAATGGAATCTAATATTTTAGATTTATAAAAAAGATCTCTAAATAAATTATTTTAGGAAAATAAACCCGTATTTTTGTAAATTTTATTATTTTTTTTAAATATTGTAATTTACAAAAATGAAGTAGTTTTTTTTCAGGATTAGAAAAAAAGATTTTTGGGAGGGTGTTACTCTTGCAAATATAGTCATGTTTTTACAAGAAAAATACATTTCAAATATATTTTCCTCTATTAAAATATAGTATCAATATATCTTTTTTTAGGAAATGACAGTAAAGTTGCTTTTGTTCAAGGGGAAAACAAAGGATTTTTTTTTTCTATAAAATTTTGTACATTTAGTGGAATAAACAAGTGCTAATATTACAACAGTAAAGTTGTCATATTTCTGACATAAAAAGTAGGTTTTTTTTAAATGCAAAACCACTATTATTAAAGTATAGAATAGAACCCCCCCTCTTGTTCTTTCAGTCACGACCCACAGCTCGTGACCATAGGTGAGGGTAGGAACGTAGATCGACCCGTAAATCGAGAACTTAGCCTTTCTGCTCACCTCCTTCTTCACCATGATAGACCGATAAGAGTCCGCATCACTTCAGAGGCTGCACCGATCCGCCTGTCAATCTACCACTCCATTCTTCCCTCAATCGTGAACATGTCCCCGAGACACTTGAACTCCTCCACTTGGGGCAGGATCTCTGCCTCGACCAGGAGAGGGCACGCCACCCTTTTCCGAGTACCATGGCCCCAGATTTAGAGGTGCTGATTTTCATCCCAGCCGCTTCAGACTCTGCTGCGAACCATTCCAGTGAGAGTTGGTGATCATGGCTTGATGACGCCATCAGAACCACATCATCTGCAAAAAGCAGCGACGTGATACTGATGTCATGAAACCGAACCCCCTCATCACCCCTGCTGCGCTTAGAATTTCTGTCCATAAAGGTAATGAACAGAATCAGTAACAAAGGGCAGCCTTGGCAGAGTCCAACCCTCACCGGAAATGAAGCCGATTTATTACCAGCAATGAGGACCAAAATCTGACACCGGTTGTACAGGGACCGAACAGCCCGTATCAGGTAGTCCGGTACCCCATACTCCCGGAGCACCACCCATGTGACTCCCCGAGGAACACGGTTGAATGCCAACTCGACTTCCCGACGGACCCTCCTCTCCAGCACCCCTGAATAGACCTTACCAGGGAAGCTGAGGAGTGTGATCCCCTATAGTTGGAACACACCCTCCGACCAAAAAGCCCCGTTAGGACTCCTTCTTCAGCTTGGGCATCCCTTACCGCTGGTCTCCACCAACTGGTTCGGGGGATTGCCACCACGATCTGCACCGACAACCTTACGGCCACAGCTACGGTCTGCCGCCTTAACAATGGAGGCACGGACCCTGGTGCGCTCAGACTCAATGTCCTCCGTTTCCCCCGGAATGTGGGCGAAGTTCTGTTGGAGGTGAAAGTTGAAGCTCCTTTTTACAGGGGACTGCCAGATAAATAAGTTTCGGTCTGCCAGGTCAGACCGGCATCTTCCCCCATCATCGGAACCAACTCACCACCAGGTGGTCAACAGCTCCGCCCCTCTCTTCACCAGAGTGTCCAAGACAGGCGGCTGCAAGTCCGATGACACGACAACGAAAGTCAATCATCGAACTGCGGCCTAGGGTGTCCTGGTGCCAAGTGCACATGAGGACACCCTTATGTCTGAACATGGTGTTCGTTATGGACAATGCATGACGAGCACAGAAGTCCAATAGCAGAACACCACTCGGGTTCTGGTCGGGGGGACTGTTCCTCTCAATCACGCCCCTTCGGGTCTCACTGTCATTGTCCACGTGAACGTCGAAGGTCCAGCAGAACGAGGGAGTCTCCAGCACCCAGTCCAAGGACTCCAAAAAGGGTGGGTATTCTGAACTGGAGCCCAAGGCCCCAAGGGTGTAAGCCTGGCAACTATGCGCCCGCCTTCAAGTCCCTCACCTAAAATTTGTTTGTCATGGGTGACCCTACCAAGGGGGTGAAGCCCCAGACAATTTAAGATCATTGGGACACACAAACCCCTCCACCACAATAAGGTGATGGCTCAGGGAGGGGCCAAGTCTTTTTTTTTTTTTTTTTTAAGAGCCATTTAGGGTTATATTTAAGTCCCCCCCAAAAAAAAAAAAATTGAAAAAAAGGGAACTTTTGAATGTTTACTACCATTGTATTTTTTTTTTTTTTTTTAAAACAACAAATCATAATCTAAGGGAAGAAAATTACAATAAAGAACACCCCCACCCCACCCCCCACAAATAAAATAACTATCTAGTGAGAACCAACAAACTTTTGGGGAAATAAAGCAGTTGTTTTTTCAAGGTGAGTTGTATTTTTTTCCTCAAAAGAAACCCTTAATATTATAATTAACTCTTATTGTAGAACACTTAAATGATACTTTTTTAGAGAAAGTTTTAACATTTTTTTTTAGGTGAAAAAAAATCAATCTTGAGAATAAAGAATAAATTTTCTTCTCAAATTGAGATTGTATGAACCTTTTCTTTTCTTTTTTTTAATCTACAGGGATTAAGGTTGTATTTGATGTAAAAATTATTGTATTTTTTCCAAAATAGTGTTTTTCTCCCACAAATGTTTGCAAAACATTTAAGGCAACACTTGAAATATTTATTGACAAACTCAAATAAGACCATTTTAAAAACAGGTCAAACAAACAAAATTTGTAAGCAAAATGCCCCCCCCCCCCCAAAAAAAAAGGTAAATCTGCATGAAACTGAAAGGTCTGCTCACTGGAGGACTTTGAAACATCTGCGGAACATTTTCAACATTTGTATTTGACAAGGACGGAGTGGAAACCAACTTGTAATCAGACATTTCTACAATTCTATCGCAATAAAAACAAAACTTTTTATCTTTTATTTATCAGCAAATATTCAAATTCTCAAAGGAGTCGTCATGTTCATTATCTGACTGCTAAAAGAGACAAAATAAATTAAATCACTTCTCTTTTTTTGTACATATTTACATATTTTTATGGTATGGTTTCAAGGCTGCAGCTGGTCGAGTATGCAAAAAAAAAACCTAACAAAAGTACCTGAAAATCCAACTTGGAAAGAACTTGTATCAAAAAGATTAGAAAATGTTTTTACTATGTGTGTGTAAAAAAAAAAAAACAAGTTAAAGCTGAAATGACAAAAACATTGGAAACTTTGGCGCAAGAACACTTTCACTGATTGTCCACCAGGGTGCGCTGCTGTTCTTTTTCTGGGGGAATCACTTCATTCGGGGCTTCCGGTCACCGCTGTTTGCCGATGGCGTTTCCCGCTTGATCGCCGTTCGTGAACCTACAATATCGACCAAGTTTTTTTTACGGTAGTGTCGAGAAGGTCCCCAACTAAGCTCCAGCAATAGTTCCCACGGCACACAGAGAGAATATACTGTACGCTCATGTGTATGGCAGGACGCTCCATTTGTATGTATTGCTGCTCTTTTTGTGTCAAAGTAGCAGTTGTTTGGAGTTTTACAATTAACGTTACATCGATGCTAATTTACGTAAGCCTGTCTATGGCTTTTCCCATTATATGTTAGCATAGAACTAGTGGACTTTGTGTGGTGTTTAAATTTTTAAATAACGTTTGACTTTTGTGTCAGTTTTGCAGTTAACGTCAACTGGGAGTGGTAAGACTAAATGTTTTTGGATTTGTTCAGATTCTGATTTATTTTTATATTGTTTAATGGAATTGTTTTTTCTTTTATTCACTGCAAAATGTTGTGATATTGTCTTTGATATGAAGTAGACCCCCACATATTCGCGGTTCAGCAGTCACGGATTCACCTAGTTTCAGATTTTTTCATGTTTTTTGGGGGGGCGGGGGGAGATTTATAGCAATTATAATGAGCTTCAATTATTTGTGGGAAAAAAAATGATCACAATAGGTGGTGATCAGCTAAAATAATTTGAATCATAAAATTAATAACTGCTTGTGTTTTTATTTCTACCTTATCACTGCTTATTTGCATTTTTTCATGGCAATAATAATGATTGTCAATTAAAATTCAAAACCTAATTTTGGAAGAAAAAAAATTTAACAAATTTTTTTATGGCAAGAGTTTCAATGATTCAAGGAAGAAAATGTTTTTGAAATGTTTTTTTTTTTTGGGGGGGGGGGGGGGGTTACATTACCGCCCTCCCAAATACTGGTTAAATGAGTCATTGTAAACCGTCATCCATTGCAATAAAGTTAAAAACAAAAAACTGCTGCCCCTGCCTAGCTAAAGTCTCCTTCACACCTAGCGACAGCGTACAGCTAACTGCACAGAAGCTTTCCCTCACATTGAAAATACATTTCTGGGTTTTAATCACTGAAGCCACATCCAGTCTCCTGCAAAAGTACTGGTACGGCAAAGTCAATTCCTTTGTTTTTGTTGCACGCTGAAGACTTTTGTGTTTGAGATCAAAAGATGAATATGAGACAAAAGTTCAGAATTCCAGCTTTTATTTCATGGTATTTAAATCTAGAACAACTCAGGACAGAGCACCTTTTGTTTGAAGCCACCCAGTTGTCCACCATGCCGCCTGGTGGCATAACCATTACTAGCAATAACTGCATCAAGCCTGAAACCCATAAACTTCACCAGGCTGTTGCATTCTTCATTTGAAATGCTTTTCCAGGCCTTTACTGCAGCCTCTTTCAGTTCTTGTTTGTTTCTGGGGGGTCCTCCCGTGAGTCTCCTCTTCAGGAGGTGAAATGCATGCTGTATTGGGTTAAGGTCCGGTGATTGACTTGGCTAATCTAAGACCTTCCACTTTTTCCCCCTGACAAAGTTCTTTGTTGTGCTGGCTAGTTTGGGTCATTGTCTTGTTGCATGATGAAGCTTCTCCCGATTCGTTTGGAACCATTTTTCTGTGAATTGACAATATGTTTTTGTAGACTTCAGAATTCATTCCGCTGCTACCATTATGAGTTACATCATCAATGAAGCCCGTTCCAGAAGCAGCCATGCAAACCCAAGCCGTGACATTACCTCTACCATGCTTCATAGATGAGCTTGTGTGTTTTGGATCATAAGCACATCCTTCCTTTCTCCATACTTTGGCCTTTCAGTCACTGTGGTAGAGGTTAATCAGTCCATAAAACGTTTGTGATTCATCTCTGTGCTTATTTGCTAAATCTAATCTGGCCTTCCGATTCTTTTTGCTGAGTGATTTGCATGATGTGGTATGGCCTGTATATTTCTTCTCTCGAAGGCTTCGAACAGTGGATTGTGATACCTTCACCCCTGGCCTGTGGAAGTTGGCAGTGATGTCACTGACTGTTGTCTTTGGGTGTTTCTTCACAGCTCTCACAATGTTTCTGTCATCAACTGCTGTTGCTACCCTTGGTCGACCTGTTCAATATCTGTTGCTCAATACACCAGTAGTTTCTTTCTTTTTCAGGACATTTCTAATTGTTGTATTGGCCCAATGTTTGTGCAATCGCTCTGATCAGTTTTCCCTCTTCTCTCCGCTTCAAAATGGTTTGCTTTTCTCCATAGACAGACCTCTGGTCTTCATGTTTGCTTAACAGCAAATGTAGTTTTCACATATGAAAGCAAAAAACAAGCATTATCTAATGTTTAAGCAATCAATCTAAAAGGCAAAACCTGAGCAACTAGAAACACCCATCGGTCACATGTTCCAATACCTTTGCTCACTTGAAAAGTGGGTGGCTTCACACAAAAGGTGATCTGTCTTGGGTCGTTTAACACATCTATATGTAAATACCATGAAATAAAAAATGGAATTTTTGTCTCATATTCATCTTTTGATCTCAAACCCAAATGCCTTCAGTATACAACAAAAACAAAGGAATTGACCTTGCCGTTCCAATACTTCTGGAGGGGACTGTAAATTGTATCAGAATAGAATCAGGTGTTCCAATCACTTCCATGGCCATGTGTATAAAATCAACCACCTTGGCATGCAGACTGTTTTTAAAAACATTTGTGAAAGAATAAGTCGTTCTCAGGAGCTCAGTGAATTCCAGCGTGGAACTGTGATAGGATGCCACCTATGCAACAAGTCCAGTTGTGAAATGTCCTCCCTCCATAATATTCCACAGTTAACTGTCAGCTGTATTATAACGTGGAAGCGTTTGGGGATGACAGCAATTCAGCCACGAAGTGGTAGGCCACTTAAACCGACGGAGCGTGGTCAGCGGATGCTGAGGCGTATAGTGCCAAGAGGTTGCTAACTTTCTGCCAAGTCAATCGCTACAGACCTCCAAACTTCATGCGGCCTTTAGATTAGCTCAAGAACAGTGTGCAGGGAGCTTCATGGAAGGGGTTTCCATGGCCGAGCAGATGCATCCAAGCCATACATCCCAAGTTCAATGCAAAGCGTTGGCTGCAGTGGTGTAAAACACGCCGTCATCGGACTCTAGAGCAGTGGGGAAGCGTTCTCTGGAGTGATGAATCCCGCATCTCAATCTGGCAAGCTGATGGACCAGTCTGAGTTTGGTGTATGCCAGGAGAATGGTACTTGTCTGACTACATTGTGCCAAGTGTAAAGTTTGGCGGAGGGGGGATTATGGTGTGGGGTTGTTTTTCAGGAGCTGAACTTGGTCCCTTCGTTCCAGTGAAAGGAACTATGAATGCATACAAAAAGATTTTGGACAGTTCCATGTTCCTAACTTTGTTGGAAAAGTTTGACGCAAGGTGCATAAAGACATGGATGACAGAGTCTGGTGTGGATGACTGGCCTGAAGAAAGTCCTAACCTCAAAACCGAAAGAACACCTTTGGGATGAATTAGAGCAGAGACTGAGAGCCAGGCCTTCTCGTCCAATAGGTGTGTGACCTCACAAATGCGCTTCTGGAAGAATGGTCAAAAATTCCAATAAACACACTCCTAAACCTTGTGGACAGCCTTCCCAAAAGAGTTGAAGCTGTTATAACTGCAAAGGGTGGCTCGACGTCATTTTAGACAAGATTAACAAAGCGGCAGGCCCAGACCATGTGTCCCCATCCTGCCTCAAAGTCTGCGCGGACCAGCTCGCGCCAGTCTTCACTCAATAGATCTCTGGAACTGTGCGAAGTAGCATCCTGTTTCAAACGCTCCACCATCATTCCAGTCCCCAAGAAACCTGCAATCTCGGGTCTAAATGACTACAGGCCTATCGCCTTGACATCTGTGGTTATGAAGTCCTTTGAACCTCTCAAGAGCGTCACAGGTCCCCTGCTGGACCCCCTGCAGTTTGCCTACCGAGCGAACAGGTCTGCAGATGATGCAGTCAACATGGGACTGCACTTCATCCTAGAAAACCTCGACAGTGCAGGGACCTACGCAAGGATCCTGTTCGTGGACTTCAGCTCAGCGTTCAACACCATCATTTCTTTCATCCAAGCTTCTCCAGCTCAGCATCTCACCTGACATCTGCCAGTGGATTTACAGCTTTCTGACGGGCAGGACACAGCAGGTGAGGCTGGGGGAGGCCACCTCATCCACACGCAGCATCAGCACTGGGGCGCACCAGGGTTGTGTCCTCTCTCCGCTGCTCTTCTCTCTCTCCACGAACGACTGCACCTCAGCGCACCCGGCTGTCAAACTCCTGAAGTTTGCAGATCACACCGCTGTCATCGGCCTCATCAAGGACAGGAAGCTGAGCGGCTGGAGCTGTGGTGCGGCCGACACAACCTGGAGCTGAACACGCTCAAGACTTAGAGATGATCGTGGACTTCAGGAGGCATCCTTCGCCACAACTGCCCCTCGCGTTGTCCAGCTGCCTTGTGTCAACCGTCGAAACCTTCAAGTTCCTGGGAATTACAGTCTCTCAAGACCTGAAGTGGGCGACCAACATCAACTCCGTCCTCAAAAAGGCCCAGCAGAGGATGTACTGCGGCTTCTGAGAAAGCACGGCCTGCCACAGGAGCTGCTGAGACAGTTCTACACAGCGGTCATTGAATCAGTCCTGTGTTCTTCCATCACAGTCTGGTTTGGTGCTGCTACAAAAAAGGATAAACTCCGACTGCAACGGACAATCAAAACTGCTGAAAGGATTGTCGGTACCCCCCTACCCACCTTTGAGGACTTGCACGCTGCCAGAACTAAGACAAGAGCGTGCAAAATCTTCTCGGACCCTCCACATCCCGGTCACCAGCTCTTCCAGCTCCTTCCCTCAGGTAGGCGCTACCGATCAATGCAAACTAGAACCAGCAGACATTCCGACAGCTTCTTCCCTCTTGCGATCAACTTCTTAAACACCTAACCTACAATTCCATTACAACATCCTGGCAATTTTTTGACTTGTGTTCATTGTCATATTTGTGTGAGGCCAATTCTATATTACTCGTGCACTCACTGTAGTAGTCTCGCCACGCTGCACTATTTGCATATCTGTTGTTGACCAATACTGGCCACTCATGCCAGAGTAGCATCCGCTCCATTTGCACACTGATTGAGGAGTATCTGCAACATTTGCACAATCAACATTGTCCCAGATTATCGCGCTACTCGTCACTTTAAACCTCATACACTCCTTGAAGTCTCTGTGCCCTTTTCACAATGGTCATTGCAAGGACTATTGCAATATTAGTAATTCGAACTGCTCTAAGTGCTAGAGGCCTCTGCATCTTTTGCACAATTGTCAAAAAATAATAATAAAAATAAAAAATGTACCTGCATTACCAGACAACTAGCAACCCTTTATTGCTCAGTGACTTTTTTTTTGTCAATGTCTTTAAGTCTCAAAAGTGTTCTCTGTCAATTGACTGTCTGTTGTCGTACTAGAGCGGCTCTAACTACAAATTCCTTGTGTGTTTTTTTTTTTTTGACATACTTGGCAAATACTTGATTCTGATTCTGATTGAACCATATGGATTAGGAATGGGATGTCACTTAAAGTCAGTGTGAGTCAAGGCAGCTGAGCCAATACTTTTAGCAATATAGTGTAGCTGTACACTCACCAACCACGGACCACAACAACTTGGTTAAACGTTACATCGTCTTTGATGGAGATGACGGTAACTCAGAGGATGTGTTTATTTTACCTGATGACGCCAGTGAACACAGTCAGTGGCGAAAATTAAAGTGTCACGAGCTGCCCTGCAGTTTTACTGTTGGAGCCCGGGTGGAGCTTTCCGCCCTCTTGCCCCCCCCTTTCCAGCACCTTCCTCGGCCGCGCACCTGTCACCAATCAGCCCTCGTTACCACCTACTTTTAAGCCTGCCTGAACCCGGAAAACCTTGTCAGAGTATTGAAACTTCTCCTGCAGTACGACGGCTCCCCAGTTACCAAGTAAGCTACGTTATTCCTCGTCATCTTTCTGACCTCCGTGTTTCTCCTTGTCCTCCGTGGATTCCTGTCACCACGCCACTAAGCCAGCCGCCTGTCCTCGTCACCGCCTGCCACACGTTCCCTGCCTCAACAACCATCTCCGTTCCCCCTTTTCAATAAACTTTTCATCACAACCTCTCTGCCTCTGCCTGTTCTTGGGTCCCGTCTGAATCAACACGTTGACAGAAAGCAGCTCTTTATACTACCGCACGTTTGCTTTCTCAGTCGGCTTTGCTCAGCAGCAGCCAAGACGCCACCCAAAAATGACCAACTCAAGCTTCTTCACGCCTGTCATCTTTATTCCCATCTCTGTTTATATTGCTGGTTAATTCCTCTCTCTCCTCATGTCTTTGATCACACGCTGGCTTGAGCGGAAAAGCCTGAACAGCGTTCATCGCTGCTGCGGCTGGTATGGCTGCTACTGTAGCTAATGCTAAAAACACCAGCGAAACTGGGCATATCCCCTTTAGACGTCACTACAATGCTGAAATAACGTTTTGTAAAAATATGTAAATCTGGAAATGATTTTCGAAAGTTGTACCTGATTATGTTACTTACGCCGAAAGAGATCATATAAACCAAACATCATTACAATCAGAGTTCTTTTAAACAACCGCTTATTCACAGTATTTTTTTCCCCTATCCCCTGCTTCAGCCCCCCAAAAATTTGGTAAAAAAATAAATAAAAAAACAAATAAGCACAAACCCGAAATTCCACAATTAGGTGAATCCGCAAATGCCGTACGTCAAATACGCGGGGGTCCACTGTCGAGTGTATTTGAACTATGTGAAGCATGTTGTGAGTCCTCTCTGTGAAAAGTGATTTACAAATAAAATGGACTTACTTCCTTACCTACAAATAAACAGCTTGAAGCAAGCACGCTGAGCCTCTTTTGAGAAGTGCGTGGGCGAATCTTCTTTTCACGTCCTCCAAGTGATGTTACATGATAGTTTCCCACCTTTTGACAGCGAGAGCGTGAGAACATGTCCTAAGGAATACTTAAGTTTTTTTTTTTTTTTTTTTTACAAGTTTGTGGTTTTTGTGTTTAAAGCGTGTTGGGAGGGTCAAACTATATGAAAAATGATACGATCTCTCTATATGGCAGGTTTTCCGGTTGTGGGTCTTGTCTACATGTTGTAGGCCACGTAGACGGGGTCGAGCTGATCAGCGAGAAATCCGTCCCGGAGGTGCATGCGCTGCTTCTGGCCACGCGAGTTGATGGGGATGACGCCGGCGTCGGCGACCACCACCACGCCCACGATCAGGTAGTGCTCCTCCAACACGGCGTTGGTCACTAGCGGCACCACGTCCAATGCCTCTCGCTCCGAAGCCGCCAGCTCCACCACAGCCACCAGCAGGTTGCTCCACGTGAACACCGCACTAGAATAAAAACGCACGCCACACCCACAAAGCGGAAATAAAGAAAAAAAGAAATTTTTTTAAATTTTATTAGAATATTCTTTTTTTCCAAAAAAGTCAATGTTTTAAGAAAAAAATGATAGTAACTGCAACCCTATTTTGAGGAAAAACAAAAAACTAATTTTAATCTTTGTACATAAATGTTTTGTTTTTTTCCTACATTAAAAATGTTCGCAGCACATCCGCCTCACAGTTCTGAGGACCCGGGTTCAAATCCGACCTCACCTGTGTGGAGTTGTTCTCCCCATGCCTGCGTGGGTTTTCTCTGGGTACTCCGGTTTCCTCCCACATCCCAAAAACATGCATGGTAGGTTAATTGAAGACTCTACATTGTCCGTAGGTGTGAATGTGAGTGCGACTGGTTAGTTGTTTATACAACCCGAATTCCAATGAACACGTTGTGTTAAACATAAATAAAAACAGAATACAATGATTTGCAAATCATGTTCAACCTATATTTAATTGACTACACTACAAAGACAAGATATTTAATGTTCAATCTGATCAACTTTATTGTAAATAATCATTGACTTAGAATTTTGTGGCTGCAACACGTTCCAAAAAAGCTGGGACAGGTGGCAAAAAAGACTGAGAAAGTTGAGGAATGCTCATCAAACACCTGTTTGGAACATCCCACAGGTGAACAGGATAACTGGGAACAGGTGGGTGCCATGATTGGGTATAAAAAGGAGCTACCCTGAAATGCTCAGTCATTCACAAGCAAAGATGGGGCGAGGTTCACCTCTTTGTGAACAAGTGCGTGAGAAAATAGTCAAACAGTTTAAGGACAATGTTCCTCAACGTACAATTGCAAGGAATTTAGGGATTTCATCATCTACGGTCAATAATATCATCATAACGTTCAGAGAATCTGGAGCAATCACTGCATGTAAGCAGCAAGCCCGAAAACCAACATTGAATGCCCGTGACCTTCGATCCCTCAGGCGGCACTGCATCAAAAACCGACATCAACGTGTAAAGGATATCACCACATTCTTTCAGGAACACTTCAGAAAACCAATGTCAGTAAATACACTTTGGCGCTACATCTGTAAGTGTAACTTGAAACTCTACTATGCAAAGCAAAAGCCATTTATCAACAACACCCAGAAACGCCGCCGGCTTCTCTGAGCCCGAGCTCATCTAAGATGGACTGATGCAAAGTGGAAAAGTGTTCTGTGGGCCGACGAGTCCATATTTCAAATTGTCTTTGGAAATTGTGGACGTCGTGTCCTCCGGGCCAAAGAGGAAAAGAACCATCCGAACTGTTAAGGACACAAAGTTCAAAAGCCAGCATCTGTGATGGGGTATGGGGCTGTGTTAGTGCCAATGGCATGGGTCTGTGAAGGCACCATTTATGCTGAAAGGTACATACAGGTTTCGGAGAAACATATGCTGCCATCCAAGCAACGTTTTTTTCATGGACGCCCCTGCTTATTTCAGCAAGACAATGGCAAACCACATTCTGCACGTGTTACAACAGCGTGGCTTCGTAGTAAAAGAGTACGAGACTGGCCTGAGACCCCAAACTGTTGAACAGCTGAAGCTGTACATCAAGCAAGAATGGGAAAGAATTCCACCTACAAAGCTTCAACAATTAGTGTCCTCAGTTCCCAAACGTTTATTGGAAAAAAAAAAAAAAAAAGGTGATGTAACACAGTGGTAAACATGACCCTGTCCCAGCTTTTTTTGGAACGTGTTGCAGCCATAAAATTCTAAATTAATGATTATTTGCTAAAAACAATAAAGTTTATCAGTTTGAAAATTAAATATCTTGTCTTTGTAGTGTATTCAATTAAATATAGGCTGAACATAATTTGTAAAACGTATTCTGTTTTTATTTGTTTAACACAATGTCCCAACTTCATTGGAATTGGGGTTCTACGTGTCCTGCGATTGTCTGACAACCAGTTCAGGGTGTACCCCGCCACTCGCCCAAAGATAGCTGGGATAGGCTCCAGCACGGCCGCGACCCTTGTGAGGATAAGTGGTATGGAAAATGGATGGATGGACAAAAAATCTTATTTTACAAATATTATGCAATTAAGAAAAACATTTGTAACCTGAGATTAAAGTCAGCAAAAGATATTATGACAAAGCATACATTTTTTTACCATGAATGCAATTCATGGAAACAATGAGTCCCAGCCCTGGAACAAGTTCCTGCAACCTATAACTAGACTTTACACCGATCTGATTGGCTTGATTGGTATCCGCCGATAATTAGCCGATCCGATCGCTCCACAAAAGACATTTACTCCACGTCAGCGTCGTGTACCGATCCAAAAGCTAGTTTATTTTTAGCCTTTTCACGCGTCTTATGATGTAGTACTGTAACTATCTGACGCCCAATAAAGTTTTATTTAAATCTTGTAGGTGAAAAAACATTCGGTGATGTGGGACTTTTTTGCGTTGCCTCAGACAGACAACACAGAATGCCTGGATCAGACTACGAGACAAATTGCACACAATTGCACTATGTCAGACTACTGCAATAAAATCTTGTATTCCGATACCACCGCATCTGTATATACAGTGGGTATGGAAAGTATTCAGACCCTTTAAAATATTTCACTCTTTGTTATATTGCAGCCATTTGCTAAAATAAGTTTTCATGTTTTCCTCATTAATGTACACACAGCAAACCCATATTGACAGAAAAAATGCAATTGTTGAAATTTTATTCAAAAAGAAAAACTGAAATATCACACAGCCATTCAGACCCTTTGCTCAGTATTTAGTAGAAGCCCCCTTTTGAGCTAATACAGCCACGAGTCTTTTTGGGAATGATGCAACAAGTTTTTCACACCTGGATTTGGGAATCCTCTGCCATTCTTCCTTGCAGAACCTCTCCACTTCTGTCAAGTTGGATGGTGAACGTTGGTGGACAGCCATTTTAAGGTCTCTCCAGAGATGCTCAATTGGGTTTAAGTCCGTCCTCTGGCTGGGCCATTCAAGAACAGTCACTGAGTTGTTCTGAAGCCACTCCTTCGTTATTTTTAGCTGTGTATTTAGGGTCAGTGTCTTGTTGGAAGGTGAACCTTCGCCCCAGTCTGAGGTCCTGACCACTCTGGAGAAGGTTTTCGCCCAGGATATCCCTGTACTTGGCCGCATTCATCTTTCCTTCGATTGCAACCAGTCGTCCTGTCCCTGCAGCTGAAAAACACCCCCACAGCATGCTGCTGCCACCACCATCCTTCACTGTTGGGACTGTATTGGACAGGTGATGAGCCGTGCCTGGTTTTCTCTACACATACCGCTGAGAATTAAGGACAAAAAGTTCTATCTTGGTCTCATCAGACCAGAGAAAGCAAACTCCATGCGGCCTTTCATGTGTCTTGCACTGAGGAGAGGCTTCCGTCGGGCCACTCTCCCATAAAGCCACGACTGGTGGAGGGCTGCAGTGATGGTAGACTTTCTAGAACTTTCTCCCATCTCCCGACTGCATCTTTGGAGCTCAGCTGCAGTGATCTTTGGGTTCTTCTTTACCTCTTTCACCAAGGCCAGCTCTAGGAAAAGGTTCTGATTAAATGTCTTCCATTTAAGGATTATGGAGGCCAGTGCGCTCTTAGGAACCTTTAAGTGCAGCAGAAATTATTTTGCAACCTTGGCCAGATCTGTGCCTTGCCACAATTCTAGCTCTGGGCTCTGCAGGCAGTTCCTTTGACCTCATGATTCTCATTTGCTCTGACATGCACTGTGAGCTGTAAGGTCTTATATAGACAGGGGTGTGGCTTTCCTAATCAAGTCCAATCAGTATAATCAAACACAACTGGACTCCAATGAAGGTGTAGAACCCTCTCAAGGATGATCAGAAGAAATGGACAGCACCCGAGTTAAATATACATATGAGTGTCACAGCAAAGGGTCTGAATACTTATGGCTGTGTGATATTTTAGTTTTTAATAAATCTGCAAAAGATTTCAACAATTCCATTTTTTCTGTCAATATGGGGTGCTGTGTGTACATTAATGAGGAAAAAATGAATTTAAATGATTTTAGCAAATGGCTGCAATATAAGAAAGAGTGAAAAATTTAAGGGGGTCTGAATACTTTCCATACCCACTGTATCGAGTGTTAATACCTATGCCCGGTAGGCCCAATAGAAGACGTCGTGCGAGGTCATGTGACTTTCTTGTTTAGTTTGATCGATGAACTAGACTTAAACGTCACTAGCGCTTAAATTAGATTGGCGCAAACAGCGCCCACTGCGGAAGTCGTAGTCTCGCGCATGAAAGAGTTGATCAATAAGAAATAATTGATAAATAAAAGTGGCGAGTGACATTTAGATCATTGTAACGGAGTTTATATTTATTTATTTTAATAACCGAAAATCCATTCTTAGGGGAATAAAACTGTATATTTCTAGAGGAATTTTTTTTTTTTTATTTCAATTTAATTTGATGGGAATGAAGAGGATTTTTTCCGTGTGTGCGTGTGTGTGTTTTTGCTGACCACTCAGTGATGCTCTTGTGTGTCCTGATGACGGATGTCTCGATGTCGACGGGGTGGTACCGCATCCCCCGCAGCTCCATGGCCTCCTCCAAGGCGCCCACCACGTAAAGCGCGTCGTGACGCTCTGCACACGCACACACAAAGGTCACAAGTCAAATACGTGACTTGAGTGGTCGCATTCAAAATGTCCCCTTGACATTTGAGAGCGCACATCCTCGTTACGCTGAGCTGGAGTCTGTTCCAGTGGACGGTGGGCGAGAGGTAGGCGGGGTACCCCCGGACTGGTCGCCTGTCACTCACAGGACATAATGAACTGGTCGCCAGTCAATGTCAGGACATGTACAGACAAACAACGGACTGGTCGCCAGCCATTGTCAGTGCACATATGGACAAACAAGCATTTTCACTTGTTAACTGTTTCTTGTTGTTCAACGAGGCCAACATATTTTTGTTTACGTGGAAGGAAGTGAAGATTGGAACCCAGACCCTCAGAACTGCGAGGCAGACGTGCCAACCACTAGTGGACTACATCACCTATTCAAAACAGAGAACAGCCTCCGACGGGTGCTGACCTCCGTTGGCGTCAGTGAGTTGCGTCCTGCGCAGAAAGCCCAGGTAACCCGTCCGGGCCCAGACGCTGTGCGTGTCTCCGAAGCTGAGTCTGGACGTGAAATGATCGGAGCGCAGAGCCTCATCCCCATACACGCTCAGGTATCCGCTCGAGTTGTGACCGCTCTGAACCCAAATCTGCGTAAAAAACAGTCAAACCGCGCCCAGTCGTCATTAGGGAGAATGAGGGAATGATTCCCAACACAGCCTATGAAAAGATCAACACTTCAGCTGCTTTTCACTTGTGAGACCACTTTTTGTATAGCTGGACCGAGATAGTTACTAAAATGTTCACTGAAAATCCCTTTGTAGTGATTAGGGAGTCAGGAATAAGTGAATGAATCTGAACGCAGCGATTGCGTTGTTCTGTGTCATTCCATCCATTCATTCCATTTTCCAAACCGCTTATCCTCACTAGGTTCGCGGGCGTGCTGGAGCCTATCCCAGCTGACTCCGGGCGAGAGGTGTGGGGTACACCTCGAACTGGTCGCCAGCCAATCGCAGGGCACTTGGTATCATTTATCATTCCCAACTCCCAAATCACTACATTGGGATTTTTATATAGTGGACCTAGATAGTTCCTAAAAAGTCCACTCAAACAAATATCTAGTGATTAAGGAGTAAGGAATGAGTGAAAGATTCAAAATGCGAAGGTGAAAAAGCGAGAGAGTGGAAAAATTCCCTACCCTAAATTATTTTTCAAGAGATTTTGGCCCATTAAAGAATTAAAAACGTACCTCTCCCAGGTGAGACTCTCCCATTGGTCCCTTGGTCTCCGGGTTGGCGATGATGATTCGAACGCCAGGAAGGATCTGAGTAAGGAATGCAAAATATGGCCTGTCAACATCTCCCATTTATTGGAGCAAAAATCCAATTCCATATTTGAACTGATTTTTTTTTTCCCCCTACGCTTTCCGTAAAAGCAAGTAATAATGACATTAATCACATCAAATTCGGGTTATTTCCGGCCTTCTGGGATTTGTTTTGTTTCTCCTGATGCCAAATAAACTTGGAAACTATTTTTCCCCCTCAGCATTAACTAGTAAAAAGTCATAATCTTACGACAATCAATTCAGATGTTTTCTATTGAACTTCAGTCGCAATATTCTGAGATAAAAATCTTAAAATGAGTATGTCAGAGTCATGGTTTTTGTCGAGAAATAACGTTTTAATCTTACAAGAATAAAGCCAGATTTTCTTTTGAAATAAAGGTCTTTTTTTTCGATGAAGAAAATGTAAATCACTTTTCTGAAAATTAAAACTAATTCATTAATCAGATTATTAGGAAAATAAAGATGCATTTTTTTTTCAAGACAGAACGTTTTTGGTTTTGTTTTTTCCAGAAAAAAAATCTATTATTTTGTGAAGAAACCTTTTTTCAATTAGAAAAAGGTCATAATGTTATATATATAAAAAGAGAGAGAGAGAGATTTCAGAAGTCACAATTTTCTGAGATAAAATAAAATATAATGCCAACCGCTGAATGAGAAGAAGTGAAGCAGCGTTGCTCGTGGTCAGTTTTGGAGATTAAAAAAAAAAAAGTCGGCACTAGAAGATGCCAGGTGTGTTATAGCTCTGCTGTATGGGATCACTCTGCATTACGGTCACGGCGATAAAAAAAAAAAGAGTCATTGACAACAGCTTATAAACATTAAAAAAAAGAGAGAGAAAATAAAAGTACAATTAATACAGCGTACAGTGCAAGAAATATAATTTAAAAGAGCATGAGGGGGGAAAAACAAGTTTTTTAGCTGGACTTAAAAATATTCACACTTGGGGCTGACGTCACTTCTGTTGGCAACTTATTCCATTTGTGTGCAGCATAATAGCTAAATGCTGCTTCACCATGTTTGCTTTGGACTCTGTGCTCCAACTATTTGACCTGAGTCTGTTGATCTCACTGGGTTTATATACCATTTGCATTTCTTTCATGTATTCAGGACGGAAACCATTTAGTGATTTATAGACCAGTAGCGCTCCAGCACGCCTGCGACCCTAGTGAGGAGAAGCGGCTCAGAAAATGGATGGATGGATAGACCAGTAGCAGAACTTTAAAATCTATTCTAAAGCTGACTGCGAGCCACTGTAAAGACTTTCGAATTAGAGTAATATGCTCTGACTTCTTTGTTCTGGTCAGGACCCGAGCTCCAGCATTCTGAATGAGCAGCAGTTGTTTAATGCTCTTTTTGGGGAGTCCAGTCAGAAGACCATTACAATAGTCAAGTCTACTTGAGATAAAAGCATGGATGTGCTTCTCCTTGTCTGCTTGGCACATGCAAGCCTTCACTCTGGATATGTTCTTCAGATGGTAGAAGGCAGTTTTCGTAATTGATTTGATATCACTGTTGAAAGTCAGGTCGGAATCTATCAGAACACCAAGGTTTCAGACTTGGTCTTTGGTTTTTACAGAGAGTGCCTCCAGGTATTTACTAACAGCAATCCTCTTTTCTTTATTGCCAAAAACAATTATCTTAGTTTTGTTGTGGTTTAATTGAAGAAAAATTTGGCTCATCCAGTTATTTATCTGTTTTAGACAGTGACACAACACCTCAATTGAACTGTAGTCATCTGGAGACACTGCTAGATATAACCGTGTGTCATCTGCATAGCTATGCTAGTCAAAATGTAAGTTCTGAAGAATTTGTCCCAAGGGTAGCATATACAGCCTGAACAGGTGGTGTCCAAGAACTGACCATTGAGGAATCCCATAGGTCATTGACATTCGTTGAGATTGAACACTCACCTTCCCAGACTCCATCAGGGGCAAACTGTGAGGTGATCCCCTCTCGACTAGTCTCACCCTGAAACAACAACAAACAAACATTTGACAACTTTTCAATTAGCGTGTTAGCGTTAGCTGGCGTGGTTTATTGCACCTGTCGTGACGCAGCGCCCTCATGTCCACGAAGACGGTGGTCGGGTCGGGACTAGACGTTCCCTAAGGAGAACGCACACACACAATTAACACAAAAAGAATGCTGTTGTCATAGTTACTGTTGAAACAACGGGGGGGGAGGAAGAGGAGGTAGTTAGTTACTGATGGATGTGGAGACAAGCGATTTGTTGTCATGGCTACAGACGTCGATGGAGAAAAGAGTTGGAGACAAGTGGATTTCGTGGCCATGGTTACCAATCATGAAGGCGGCTGGGAAGGTGTCATTATGTTGTCATGGTTACACATGAAGCAAGAAAGATGGAAGTATGTCAGTGAATTTTGAATGAATTCTGAATTCTGTGGTTACCGACCATGATGGAGGCAGATATGACTGTATTTGGTTGTCATGGTTACAGATTCTGATGAGACAAGTGTAAGCTGTGTTGTCATGGTTACAGATGAAGCGAGAGGAGGCAGGATACAACTGGATTTTGTTGTCATGGTTAATTAATCCAAGAGAGGCAGATATGAGTATATTTGGTTGTCATGGTTACAGATGAAACAAGACGAGACAAGATGTAAGTAGATTTTGTTCCCGTGGTTACAGATGATGAGGGAGGCGGGAAAAGTGTCGTCATGTCATCATGTTTCCGGATAAAACCAAGCGAGGAGGAAGAAGGCCGCAAGCGTATTTGGTTGTCATGGTTACTGATGGCGACGGCGACGAACTCAAGGTGGCAGGGCGGCGCGCTCACCTGGAGGCAGACGGCCATGTTGACGCGGCATCCAAAGGCGGTGCTAACTGCTCGCGAGTGAAGGCCGAGGTCCCTGAAGAGCTTGGAGAAGGATTGCGTCAGAGACGTCCGGGGGCGCTCCTCGGCCACCACCACGCATGTCCGCACACGGGACAAGTCCACACCGCGACTCTGACAGACGACACACCCCGCAAGGTCACACGCTTGCGGGACAGCCAATGGCAAGTCAGGGCACTTATAGGCAAAGAAGGCAGCGGTCGCCAACGTGTGAAGCGGGTTCCGCCGGTCACCTTGAGCGTGTCCGTCTGCAGTCCGACCCCTTTGGTGCTGATCTCCATGACGCTGTACGAACAGAACGTGTCTCGCACTTTGTGGTGGCTGATGGCCCAAAGCCACAATGACGCGTTGGCCTCCAGCTCGCACGGCGGGATCAGGATGGACTGGTGGCCCGAGTACACGCTAAGCACACGGACGCGACACACGTTAACACACGCTCGCTCACTCTGCACGACACACACACGCACAAACAAAAACATTTACACAGGAACACACATCTACAGCACATTCAAAACACACATTTACACAACACACACACATTCAAAACATACATCACACACACATGCAACACAAAGAAACACATTCAAAATACACAAACACACTCCGAAATGCACATGTACAACACACGCACGTACAACACAAACAAAAAACATACAAATACAACACAAAGAAACATACAAAACTCACAGACAACACAAAGAAACAAGCACACACAACACAAATAAACACACAAAGACACGCATTCAATGCACAGAAACACACGTGTATAATTATAACACAACACATAAAAACACCTGCAAAGGCACCAGAGGACGAAGCCCAGGCCACAGTATGGGTCGAGGCAGATGGCGACCTCTCGGGACGGGTACAGCTCGCACTGAAGCTTCACGGAGCGACACAAGGCACTGGTGGCCGCGTGAGACATCTGAACACACGTGTGCGTGTTAATAGCAGGTTGGCAGGGGAACATACATGATGGGGTTATGACTCGCATGTTTATGACATGTACAAGTGGTCGCAGGCTGATGTTTAGCGTGCTTGAGCAGTCACAAGTTTGAGTCATCACAAGTTAGTGTGCACCCGATTTTGGTTGTTGTGAATGTGCAAGAGTGTAAATATTTCTGTGTGTGTACGCTTATGTGTGTGAGTTGAGTGTGTGTGCAAGTGAAACTGTGCATGTGTTTGTGTGTGTGCGTGTGAAAATGCATGTGAGTGATTTGCGTGAATGTGTGTGTGTGTATCATGTGTGAGTGTTTCTGTGTGTGTGTGAAAATGTGCATACTTTTGTGCGTAGGTGTGTGTGCGCGTGTATGAAAGCGCACGTGTGCGTGCATGGATCAGGATGTGGGTGTCTGTGCGTGCAGGCGTGTGTTTGCAAGCGTTTGTGTTTAAGTGCGTGTGTGTGAAAGTTTGTGTGTGCATATGTTCACATGTATTTCAGATATTTACATTAGTGTTAATTAACATATTGCCATGTTTACTCATATTTGTGATGACATGCTGGCGTCTTTCAATGTTGAGTGTTATCAAGTTAGTGTGTTTGCATGTTCAGATGTTGTTCATACGTGTTTATGTCTTATCAATTTGGTCCCCAACAAGCATGTTTACATTCTAGCAAGTTTGCATTAACATGTTGATTACATGTTTACAGGTCGACATGTGTTTTGATTTTGGTGTATTAACAAGTTAGCGTGTTTGTTTATGCTTCAGTGTTCCGTGTGCAAATGTTCACGTGTATTTACTGTACATTAGTGTTTACATGTTGCCGTGCTTACTCATATTTGTGGTGACGTTAGCGTCTTTACACTTTGTGCGTTATCCAGTTAATGTGTTCGCACGTTCACGTGTTTGTTGCATAGTCACAGTTTTGAGTGGTCACATTTCAACAAGTTGGCATGTACACATTAGCATGTTTATAACATGGTCTGAGGTTGACTTGTTTACAATTTGGGTTATTACCACTTAGTGTGTTTTCCTTTTGGCTACATGCTTTGTATGTGTGGGTGTGTGTCCGTCTTCATGCGTGTACATGTGTGTGCGTGTACTTTGACTCCAGCTAGCATGCCGGTGGTGGACACGCTGAAGTCCAAGTACGCTAGCGTGTCAGGATTGGAAGGTTTGTACAGCACAGGAGCTTTCCTCTTTGGCAAATCATCTAAAACACATACACACAAAGTGTCATTATGTTGTTGTTTTATCATCAACATGCATGTGGCATGTTGTGTGTTAGCATGTACCTGTGTCCAGGACGGGTGGCCACGTGCGCATGTCCACGGTGGCCGACGCTTCTTTGGACCTGAGCAGTTTGGAGATGACCTGCGTTGTCAGCACGCATACAGAACGACTCACCTACAACATACAGCACGTTATACACATGGAGCACTTAAATGTAACACAACATACAACATGATAAACGTGCACCAGCAGTTATAACGTAATAGCTAACAACATAATTAAAGTTTAACAACTGCAAATGCAGTGATATAAAGAAAGCATGTGTAAACTGGCACGTATGTAGTACAACTTGTAACACAGAGCTAAACAACACAATGACATACTCGTAACATGGCATGTAGTATGTTAGTATGTAGTACCTAAATGGCCTGTAGGTAGGACAAACATGAATACAGTCCAAACACATAGCAGTAACATGTATGTAATATTAGCATCTAGAAATCACCTTATAACAAGTAGTAAAGCACTTAACTACATATAACCATGTATTTAGCATGTTTACAAGGATTTATGAACATCAGTCTTCTTTTCCTTTTGTCTTGTCCCGTTGCGGGTCACCACAGCGTGTCATCCTTTTCCATGCAAGCTTATCTGGATCCTCCTCTCTAACACCAACTGCCCTCATGTCTTCACTCATTACATCTATCAACCTTTTCTTTGGTCTTCCTCGAACTCTCTTGCCTGGCAGCTCCATCCTCATCATGCTTCGACCAATATACTGACTCTCTCTCCTGTGGACGTGTCCAAACCGTCGAAGTCTGCTCTCTCTCAATTTGTCTCCAAAACATCTAAACTTGGCCGCCCCTCTAATGAGCTCATTTCTGATTTTATCCAACCTGCTCACTACTACAGAGAACCTCAACATCTTCATTCCCGCCACCTCCAGCTCTGCTTCCTGTTGTCTCTTCAGTGCCACTGTCTCTAATCCGTACATCATGGCTGGCCTCACCACTGTTTTATAAACTTTGCCCTTCATCATAGCAGAGACTCTTCTGTCACAAAACACACCTGACACCTTCCTCCACCTGTTCGGACCCATTTCTTCACTTCCTGACCACACTCACCATTGCTCTGGACGGTTGACCCCAAGTATTTAAAGTCCTCCACTCTTGCTCTCTCTTCTTCCTGTAGCCTCACTCTTCCTCCTCCACCCCTCTCATTCATGCACATATATTCTGTCTTACTTTGGGTAATCTTCTTTCCTCTCCTTTTCAGTTCATGCCTTCATCTTTCTAACTGTTCCTCCACCCGCTCCCTGCTTTCACTGCAGATCACAATGTCATCTGCAAACATCACGGTCCACGGGGATTCCAGTCTAACCTCACCTTCATCCTATCCATCACCACTGCAAACAGGAAGGGGCTCAGATCCCTGATGCAGAACCACCTCCACCTTAAATTCCACTGTTCTGCTGCCCTCGTACATGTCCTGTATTATTCTAACGTACTTCTCTGCCATTCCAGACTTCCGCATGCAATACCACAGTTCCTCTCTGGGTACTCTGTCATAGGCTTTCTCCAGATCGACAAAGACACAATGTAGCTCCTTCTGACCTCCTCAGTACTTCTCCATCAACACCCTCAAGGCAAATAATGTATCTGCGGTACTCTTTCTAGGCATAAAACCATATTGTTGCTCACAAATACTCACTTTTGTCCTGAGTTGAGCCTCCATTACTCTTTCCCATAACTTCATTGTGTGGCTCATCCACTTTATTCCTCTATAGTTCCCACAACTCTCCATTTACATCCTTTTTTTTTGTAAAGTCTACCACCATCTGTCCCTCCAAATTACTTTCCTGGATGCCAAACTTACCCATCAATTCTTCATCACCCCTGTTTCCCTCACAAACACGTCCAGTACAATCTGCACCAATCACGACTCTCTCTCTCTATAGATCTCTCTCTCTCTGGGATGCTCAGAACTACTTCTTCTAGCTCCTTCCAGAATTTATATTTCACCTCTAGGTCACATCTTACCTGTGGGGCACAACCACTAATCACATTATACATAATACCCTCAAATTTCAAGTTTGAGCCTCATCACTCGGTCTGATCATCTTTTCACCTCAAAGACATTCTTAGCTAACTCTTCCTTTAAAATAACCCCTACTCTGTTTCTCTTCTCATCTACACCATGGTAAAATAATCTGGTCCCTGCTCCTAAACTTCTAGCCTTACTGCCTTTCCACCTGCTCTCCAGGACACACAATATAGCAATCTTTCTCCTAATCATCATGTCAACCAACTCCTGAGCGTTTCCTGTCATAGTCCCAACATAGTCCCCACATTGAGTTCTAGGCTCTGTGCTTTCCTCTTCTCTTTCTGCCTAAGAACCCACTTTCCACCTCTCCTTCGTCTCGACCCTCAGTAGCTGAATTTCCACCGGCGCCCTGCAGGTTAACGGCGCCAGTGGCGGACGTTGTTAACGCGGGCCACGGCCTATCCGGTATGGAATTCTTTGGATGAACGCTCATATTTGTTTGGCAAAGTTTTAAGCCGTACGCCCTTCCTGACGCAACCCTCTGCATGTATCCGGGCTTGGGACCGGCATACAGTTTGCACTGGCTTGTGCCCCCCCCATAGAGGTGCATTAATATCAGTTTTATGTTTAAAAGTGTGTATTATGTTTAGCAGCGGTTACCATGTACAAAATTATTTCGCTCTTACAAAAGTTGATCCATCTGTCCATCCATTTTCCGTACCGCTTATCCTCACTAGGGTCACGGGCGTACCAGAGCCTATCCCAGCTAACTTTGGGTGAAAGGCGGGGTACACCCTGAACTGGTCGCCAGCCAATTGCAGAGTATATATAAACAAACAACCATTCACACTCACATTCACACCTATGGTAATTTAGAGTCTTCAATCAACCTACCACGCATGGCACGGGGAGAACATGCAAACTCCACACATGTGAGGGCGGATTTGAACCCGCATCCTCAGAACTGTTAGGCAGATGTGTTAACCAGTCTTTCACCATGCCACCAAAAGTTAATAGTGTGCAATAAAAGAAATTAGCATGTTTTAAGAGTTTAGTGGATCCCACTGTTCAGCATTTTTGACGTAAAACATTTTGGTTTAAGCCCCAAAAATCAAGTTTTTTTAAATTGAATTTTAAAAATCCATGAACAGGTGAATCCATGGGTGCGTAACCACGTATATGTGGGAGTCCACTGCAGTTTATGTATTTTGAAAAAATAAAATAAAACATTTAGAAGTTCTTCACATCTATCATGCTGAAAATGAGCTAGTATGTGAAGCAGCATTCATCATGTTTAACTGGTAGCATGCCTAAAATGTACAAATGTTGGCATGTTTAGCAGTACCTTAGCATGAGTAAAAGTGTTTAGCATTATTTAGCATGTGTAAAAGTAGTTAGTTTGTTAATCAGTACTTCAAAATAAGGTAGCGTGTTTAGCGGTATTCAACATGTTTCAAAGTGGTTAACATGTTTAGCAGTACGTAGCGTATTTACAATTAGCAGTTATGTTAAGCAGTACTTTGCATGTTAACAGTTAGTAAGTAGTAAGAATGTTTAGCAGTACTCGTCATGTATGACGTGATTTAGAATGTATAAAAGTAGTTAGCATGTTTTACAGTATTTAGCATGTTGAAAATTTGTTGGCATGTTTAGCTGTACTTCGCATGTTTAAAAATAGTTTGCATGTTTACCAGTATTTAACATGTTTAAAAGTGGTTAGCATGTTTAGCAGTACGTAGCATGTTTACAATTAGCAGTTACGTTAAGTATCTCTTTGCATGTTTACAGTTAGTAGTAAGCATGTTTAGCAGTACTTGACATGTATAAAATGTTTTAGTATGTTTAGCAGTACTTATATATCCATTTTCTTTACCGCTTATCCTCACTAGGGTCGCGGGCTGCTGGAGCCTATCCCAGCTATCTTCGGGCGGGAGGCGGGATACACCCTGAACCGGTCGCCAACCAATCGCAGGGCACATAGAACCAAACAACCATTCGCACTCACATTCACACCTCTGGGCAATTTAGAGTCCTCAATCAACCTAACATACATGTTTTTGGGATGTGGGAGGAAATCGGAGTGCCGGAGAAAACCCACTCAGGCACGGGGAGAACATGCAAACTCCACACAGGCGGGGCCGGGATTTGAACCCCGGTCCCCAGAACCGTGAGGCAGATGTGCTAACCAGTCGTCCATCGTGCCGGCTAGCAGTACTTAGCGTGTTGAGAATCAGTTAAAATGTTTTGGAGTAATTAACACAGTAAACAGTGGTTAGCATGGTTACAATTAGCAGTGGGTGGCGGGTGCACAATTACCTCGACAATCATGTTGACAGTGGGCAGCGTTGTAGAGATGTTGTGCGGGTGAGGTGGACGCACGGTGACAGGAACGCAGCCAGCGTACAAACACCCGTAAAACGACACGATCAGCTCCATGCCTGAAACAGGAAGTGATGTCACAATAACTGTCCACTCGGACAGGTGTGCCAAGGTCTGTGTTTATGTGCGTTCATGTGTTCAGGTATGTGCACGTGCATGTACCCGGAGGGTATAGCAGCGCGACGTGATCTCCATCCTGAAGGTGGCTCCGTTCAGCCAACATGGCGGCCACCTTCTCGGCTCTCTTGTGGAGCTGCGAGCACGTAACCGAGCTGGCTGTCGTACCCTGGGGGAGGTCGCACACACATGGCAGGGTTGACGGATCCAATCCTCTGATGTCATGTCACATTTTCCAGGGTAAAACAACAGCTGCGACTGCTCCAGCATGTCGCATCGCAATTATTCAAAAACACTAAGTGCAACACAACAATCACGCCACACAGACATATATGTTTAAAAGTGTGCGCGCATGTTTGTGTGCGTGTTTACTAACCCGTGAGTTGAGTAGTGTGTAGAGTACATGCTCAGGTGTGCTCTGTGCTCGCCACTGTAACACCTCAGACAGGAACAGGAACTGAAATGCACAAACAGACTCTTTGGACAAAATTGGAATGTGTACAGCTCTCCCTCACAGATAAGCACGCTTACACGCACACACACAGTGCACAGTGTTCTTACCTGGTCATTGTCTTCGACCTGAGTGAGATCTCTTCCGCTCGCCTGAGCAATCCTCTTCCCTGACACCAGATTTCCCACCATCACAGAGGCAGGACCGATCTCTTCAGAGGAAGAAGAATAGGATCATGATGCAGATGATAACGTATGGAAAGCCACTCGATATCCTTGATAAGGAGGGTACTAGTGCGTGACACATGCCTATTAGTTAGGCCTACGAGTGTTACTAGTGCAGCACGGTAGCTTACTAATACAATTTTATTGTGAACTAGTAAGCAAAAAGTGGCACTAGAGGTGGGAAAAACTAGTAAGACACAGTTGTGCTACTAGTGTGCTGTATTGTCTTACTATTGAGGACAAAGAGCATACTAGTAACATTGACATTAAACTGATATGGAACAAATGCTCAAACAGCTTACTATATGTGCCCAAGTATGGTTCCAAAAGTATATTGAACTTTTTAGTGAACAATATACTCCACCATATTAAAATCTCAATATAGCGATGAGGGAGCATTAGATTAACTTTCAGCCCTAATTAGTCCACAACCTACTGTATGTATGAAAGATCATTTTGTAGTAATTGGTGAGTCCTGTAGTCTTTTTAACTTTTTAAGTTCAACTCCACTGTCTCTTCATGGGAGCCTCCATGCTGGGAGGCATGTTCGGTCAGCCTGCGGGGATGTCATCCTACAGTTTCCCCGGGCCCGCGAGACAAGGGGTCTCTGCACAACTGCGGAGAGTCCATCCCGGTCTACCTGGGTCGTGGTGGTCTCTGTGGCAGCATCTCGTGTGGCTGTGGAACCTCTCGGTGTGGATGGCTCCCACAGGTTGACTTTCCTCACCATTTCTCTACACTATTAATCAATTGGTGCATGTATATGTGCGGGTGTGTTTGTGTTTTACGTTTTTATGTGGGAATGGGAGGGCTTGGTTCTTGTATATTTCTAGCCATTTTAATTGTCTGTTATATCTCTGTAAAGCACTTTCTGTTGCATTTTATAGGTCCCTTATTTTGCCAAACCAACTTTTTCTATCATTTGGGATGTAATATTGTCTCTCTATGGTGCCTCAGTAAACATGTGAAATATGAATTAAAATCGTCCACGCATTCCTGGGCTCGAGATGGTTTTCTGCCGAGAGGCCTGAAATCAGGTCATTCGAATTTCTCGAGCTTATTTAAATCACTAACAAAGATTGCCGGCAACCTCTCTGCTCCCGAGTCAGCGCTGTGAACATACCAAACACTTGTGCTCTCATGAGTGGGTCTTCTACACTGAGGCAACCAATCAGACGAAGGGGGGTTGGGGGGGGAGGGGGGGGGGGGGGGGGGGTTGTAGCAAAAAATGGATAAAGCGGATACAAAACTGGGTCAAACAGAAGTAGCTGTCAGAGCAGCCTTTTTTTTTATTTTTTTTTATCTACACTCATGACAAAACCAAGGTGTTCGTGTCAGCAGACTGATTCGATGGTCATTGCACTGCACTATTGTTCTATTAGTCATTTCAAACTGCTCTTTTTGCAATTGTCAAGAAAAAGAAAATACAAAAATTGTACCGGCATTACCACATTACTGGTAACCTTTTATTGCTCAGTTTATTGCTTATGTCTTTATGTCTCAGAAGTATTCACTATCAATTGACTGTCTGTAGTCGTACTGGAGCGGCTCCAACTACCGGAGACAAATTCCTTGTGTGTTTTTGACATACTTGGCAAATAAAGATGATTCTGATTCTGATTTTTGAAATGAAATTGACACTTTTATACAAAAGTCCATATAAAGTGATTAAGTACCGTAATTTCGATAGATAGCGATAAATTGGAGTGGGTTATATCGCATAATAGATGATTTTATATCGCACTATGATGTACAATATATCATTATATCGCACATCTCTAATTAATAATGAAAAATTATCCCTACTAAGCTTCAAGTGGGAGATTTTGCTTACAGTGGGTACGGAAATTATTCAGACCCCCTTAAATTTTTCACTAAGTTTTATATTGCAGCCATTTGCTAAAATTATTTACAGCAATTTCTCATATATAATGTGCACCCATGTATAATACGCACCCCCAAAGTTGACCTCAAAATTCTGGAAAACCCTTCTACCCACGTATAATGCATTTTTACAATGCATGAATTTGCTTCTACCCATATGATCAAAACATGAAGTATTATCTGTATTTTGTTAGTTTTTTCAAATAATTATTCTGAAGCACTTTATTTGAACATGTACTACTTTATTTTTATTTACTTGCTCTTATTTTGAAATTCACAGCCCTACTTTTACTTAGTAAATGAAAGAACACAGTTGTGCTTATATGTTTGATAACCCAGGCAGAATTTGTAATATGGGTACAATTATTTCAAGAAAACATTAAGGACAAGGCGAAACACATTGAATTTTATTTTAATGGGATTCAAATTAAACTGTCAAGCATTTCAGAAAAGCATTATCATTCAACAAAGCATAACCATAAATCAGTCATCAGTCGTATTAAAAAAAACTTTCACAAATTCTGCGTGGGTATGTAAAGTTATAAGCACAACTGTACATATATGCAGTCATATTGGTATGAAAGTGTAGGCTACACCTTTTTCATAACCTCTCGGTGGCGGTGGCCTACTAGAATGAAAGTGTACAGCTTTTTCATAACCTTTTGGTGGCATATTGGAATGAAAGTGTACAGCTTTTTCATAACCTCTAAATGGCGGCATACATTTATCAAATGTGAAGGTTTTTTCATTTTCCCCGATACTTATGAATAATGCGCAATATTGGCTTTTCACATTTTTTGGGGGGGAAAAAAATGGGAATTATACACGAAAAATTACGGTAGTATTCGATCGTTTCAGCCCTACGGTGAACTATACAGTTCATGAAATAAAAAGTACCTATATAGTGGTGAGGGAATATTCGATTAACTGTTTTAGCCCCAGAGTCAAATACATGGCCCACATAATAAAACTCCCTATATAGTGGTGGGGAATCTATATTTTGTGGACCTAGTCAACTATATAATCCACTACATAAAAATCCCTTGGTATTGTTTAGGAAGTATTTGATTAATCGTTTCAGCCCTAGAGTCAACTGTACAGTCCACTACTGTATATAAAAGTGTGTCACACCTGGTTGTTTCTGTCTGGGTTTGGGCAGGTTGGTGACACAGGTGTGCGGGCACATGAGGACATTACAGGGGTGCAGCGCCCCATCCAGGAAGTGCTGCTTGGTCTCACACAGGTGGATGCCTCCAAGGGGAGTCTTGGGAAGCGTGTTGGACGGAACCAGAACCAAACAGTACACGCCGACCTGGTGGATACCATCTATAGCCTGGGGATGGAAAACATCTTGTTTCTGTATGTGTGTGTAGGTGTGAATGTGTGTGTGGTGTATGTTTGCGCGTTCATACATGTGTGCGTTTCCGCGTTCATGCATGTGTGTGTATGCTTACGTGCGTTTATCTATACCTGCAGTACACGGCTCATCCACTGGAAGCTGTCCTCCTCTGTTGAGTCGGGACGCTGCTCAGCTACCACCACGATCCTCTCGTCATGAAGTACCTCGATGGGGAACACCGCTATCCTGTCATACACACACATGCACACCCACGCCCCCACACCCGCACAGATTGTTAAGTAGAAGTACGAACTTTAGCAAGCACACAGAGACCTCCACCAAGGCTTAAACCAGTGGTTCCCAGAAGGGATGGGGGCGCGGGACAAATGAATGAATGAAAACATTACATTAATACCAATGTTGAATATTAAAAATAACAAACCTGTTACACTGAACATAATTACACAGTTAAGGTCCTTGAAAACAGTTACACCTATTACAACCTGGAATTTATAGCAGTTGACTTTTTTTTAACCCTTTTAAAAAAAAAGTTGAGGTTTGTATTAATTACATTGTAATAGGTCCATTGCAGTTTATTTCACAGATTGTAATTATTACATTGTGTAAGCATGTAAAGAATTGCCAGAGGCACTCAAAATGCAGACTGATTAATAGTTAGCCAGTTAACAGCCAGCCAATTCTACACTCCTTTTTGCCGACTCCCACGTCACTCACCAGGTCATGCTCAGCCATTTAAAGCCACACACATTCAAATTCACAGATACTATAGTGTAGAACATGAGGATGGTGACAGCATGTAGACAAAAATACATGCATATTTTGTATTGGTATTATGCACAAAGTGTATTGTTAGATCCGATCCAAAAGTCGAACGAGCAAAAATAATGTGAAGTGGGGAAGTACAAGATTTCTGATGGCGTGAGTTGGATCCCTTAATAAATTTTCTCAAAGCAACTGTGCTCACCGCCCCCTGTAGACAAACTTCATGGGCTCCACCGCGAGCGCCGTGGCTACGATATCGTCAGCGTTGTGGTGTCGCCCGCCCACCACCATCAAGCCGTCCATCTTGCCCGCCACGAACACCAGACCCGACACGCTGACGAAGCCCAGCAGGCCAGTCCTGGTGAATGGAAACTCACTGACGGCAGCACCCTCACTGTTAACAGGAACAACCTGCAGACAATGCACCGACTCGTCAGTTTACCAAGAAGACGATGATGACGAACAAGCCCAATACAGTGGTGCCTTGACATACAAAAAAGTCGCTCGACCGATTTTTCGCTTTGACTTGCGAGCACAGAGTTCAGATATGAGCACTGTATGTTGGCAGTGAACTTAACTCTTCACAACAAACAGCAGTTTGGTAGACAGAAATAGTGAACAATTCTTCAAACAACGGGCCTTAAGAACCACCCGCTAGCTTCATGCTAACATGCAATACAAATGCAGCTGATATGCTAACGGTAAGCATTGATAGTATCGGTTTTAGAATCCTTCAAGCGACAGACATTGGAAAACAAACAGTGTAGCAACACATGTAGAGAGATAATTTAACAACACTAAGGTGTATATTCTTTATCCTATATAAAACAATAATATTACAGCACCTTACTAAGTTAAGTTAAACTCGTATCTCAAGGCACCGCTGTATAGTAAGTTGGCCATTTTGTATTGCTGTAGGAATGTGTAGTGAGTGTAGGTTATCCCAATTTTCATTTCACTGATGACCCAACTATATACCACTACAGCGGTGCTTTGAGATAAGTTTAATTGGTTCGGTGACCACGCCGTAACTCGAAACACTTCTCAAATCATCTTTCCCCATTGAAATGAATGGAAATACCAGGAACACATTCCAGGCTTACCCCAAAAAACAAAAACACAAAGTTGTAATGTGTATTTTGATGAGGACAAAAGCATTCTATAAAACTGTACTTTACAAAAACATACAGAAATTACAACCCCAATTCCAATGAAGTTGGGACGTTGTGTTAAACAAATAGAAACAGAATACAATGATTTGCAAATCACGTTCAACCTATATTTAATTGAATACACAACAAGAACAAGATATTTAATGTTCAAACTGATAAACTTTATTGTTTTTAGCAAATAATCATTAACTTAGAATTTTATGGCTGCAACACGTTCCAAAAAAGATGGGACAGGGTCATGCTTACCACTGTGTTACATCACCTTTTCTTTTAACAACATTCAATAAACGTTTGGGAAACTGATGACACTAATTGTTGAAGCTTTGTAGGTGGAATTCTTTCCCATTCTTGCTTGATGTACAGCTTCAGCTGTTCAACAGTCCGGGGTCTCCGTTGTCGTATTTTACGCTTCATTATGTGCCACACATTTTCAATTGGAGACAGGTCTGGATGCAGGCAGGCCAGTCTAGTACCCCACTCTTTTACTACGAAGCCACGCTGTTGTAACACGTGCAGAATATGGTTTGGCATTGTCTTTCTGAAATAAGGAGGGGCGTCCATAAAAAATATGTTGCTTGGATGGCAGCATATGTTTCTCCAAAACCTGTATGTACCTTTCAGCATTAATGGTGCCTTCACAGATGTGGAAGTTACCCATGCCATTGGCACTAACAGTCCCATACATCACAGATGCTGGCTCTTGAACTTTGTGTCCATAACAGTACGGATGGTTCTTTTCCTCTCTGGCCCAAAGGACACGATGTCCACAATTTCCAAAAACAATTTGAAATGTGGACTTGTCGGACCACAGAACACTTTTCCACTTTGCTTCAGTCCATCTTAGATGTGCTCGGGCCCAGAGAAGCTGGCGGCGTTTCTGGGTGTTGTTGATAAATGGCTTTTGCTTTCATATTAGAGTTTTAAGTTGTACTTACGGATGTAGCGCCGAACTGTATTTACTGACATTGGTTTTCTGACGTGTTCCTGAGCCGATATCCTTTACGCATTGATGTCGGTTTTTGATGCAGTGCCGCCTGAGGGATCGAAGGTCACGGGCATTCAATGTTGGTTTTCTTTCTCAGTCTTTTTTGCCACCTTTCCCAGCTTTTTTGGAACGTGTTGCAGCCATAAAATTCCAAGTTAATGATTATTTGCTAAAAACAATCAAGTTTATCAGTTTGAACATTAAATATCTTGTCTTTGTAGTGTATTCAATCAAATATAGGTTGAACATGATTTGCAAATCATTCTATTATGTTTTTATTTATGTTTAACACAACGTCCCAGCTTCATTGGAATTGGGGTTGTATAATACCGCCACATAGACGTAGACATAGTTCGTAGCCTGTCTATGGCGTTTCCCAATTTGTCTTATCATTAAACTAGCAGAGGCTGTTTTTTTTTCTTTAAACACACAACACATGAGTTGAGTTCAATTACACCATATTGCACTCTCACGTTTTCGCCCACAAGTCAAAGCAATAAAATCGTCCACACGACTGCTTGTATCTCGAAAAACTCATAAGTCGGGTCACTTGTATCTCAAGGCACCACTGCATTGTGAGTTGGGACGAGGGAATGATGAATGATTCCGAACGCAGTCGCTGAGTTGGGAATCATTCATCCCTCCCTACTCCCGAATCAGTACAAAGGGATTTTCGGTGTACATTTTAGGAACTATCTCGGTCCGCGATACAAAAATTCCATATACAGCTTAAAGGTCAGATGACAAAGATGTTATGGGGTCAGTTAAAATTCATATTTGCATTGTTTATATGTTATGTAATACATGCACGTCACTTCCAGCAAGTTTTCAACCATAGTTTCGCTAAAAATTTGTTTTTTATGACGCATATTGAGTCCTCCCCGAACACATCCAAAGCTCAAGATAGTGTGGTTAGTCCATCCACCACAAGGGCTACCAGAAGTGACGTTGCAATTGACAAACACACCGCGCTACATACTGTACGCAATGGCGAGCAACGTATTGGAATACGTGGAGGAGGAGGATTTCGACGTACAGGAGCACCCAACTGAACTTGGCATCGTCAAACCGTACGTTGGAGCCGATCAGACAGTGATGACGACGAGCAGCCAAGTAGCAGCTGTACGACAGAAAAAGAGAGTGGCCACTGTCTCGATGTGACGGTATGTCAAAAGCATGTCTTTTTATACACTCGTGGCTTGAAATAATAGCACCCCAGGTGTGCCAATATTTTATATAGTGGGTACGGAAAGTTTTCAGACCCCCCTTAAATTTTTCACTCTTTGTTATATTGCAGCCATTAGTTAAAATCATTTAAGTTCATTTTTTTCCCCTCATTAAATGTACACACAGCACCCCATGTCGACAGAAAAAAAAAACGGAATTGTTGAAATTTTTGCTGATGTATTAAAAAAGAAAAAACGAAATATCAAACAGCCATAAGTATTCAGACTCTTTGCTGTGACACTCATAATTAACTCGGGTGCTGTTCATTTCTTCTTATCATCCTTAAGATGGTTCTACACCTTCATTGGAGTCCAGCTGTGTTTGATTATACTGATTGGACTTGGTTAGGAAAGCCACACACCTGTCGATAAGACCTTACAGCTCACAGTGCATGTCAGAGCAAATGAGAATCATGAGGTCAGAGGAACTGCCTGAAGAGTTCAGAGACCGAATTGTGGCAAGGCACAGATCTGGCCAAGGTTACAAAAAAAAATTCTGCTGCATTTAAGGTTCCTAAGATCACAGTGGCCTCCATAATCCTGAAACGGAAGACGTTTGGGACGACCGGAACCCTTCCTCAGGCTGGCTGTGGCTGAGCTCCAGAGATGCAGTCGGGAGATGGGCAAAAGTTCTAGAAAGTCAACCATCACTGCAGCCCTCCACCAATCGGGGCTTTATGGCAGAGTGGCCCGACGGAAGCCTCTCCTCAGTGCAAGACACATGAAAGCCCGCATGGAGTTTGCTGAAAAACACCTGAAGGACTTCAAGATAGTGAGGAATAAGATTCTCTGGTCTGAATAGACCAAGATAGAAATTGTTGGTCTTAATTCTAAGTGGCATGTGTGGAGAAAACCAGGCCGTGCTCATCACCTGTCCAATACAGTCCCAACAGTGAAGCATGGTGGTGGCAGCATTATGCTGTGGGGGTGTTTTTCAGCTGCAGGGACAGGGAGACTGGTTGCAATCGAAGGAAAGATGAATGCGGCCGAGTACAGGGATATCCTGGATAAAAACCTTCTCCAGAGTGCTCAGAACCTCAGACTGGGCCAAAGGTTTACCTGCAAACAAGACAATGACCCTAAGCACACACCTAAAATACCAAAGGAGTGGCTTCAGAACAACTCCGTGATTGTTCTTGAATGGCCCAGTCAGAGCCCTGACTTAAACCCAATTGAGCATCTATGGAAAGACCTGAAAATGGCTCAACATCCAACCTGACAGAACTGGAGAGGATCTGCAAGGAGGAATGGCAGACGATCCCCAAATCCAGGTGTGAAAAACTTGTTGCATCATTCCCAAAAAGACTCATGGCTGTATTAGCTCAAAAGGGTCTACTAAATACTGAGCAAAGGGTCTGAATACTTATGGCTGTGTGATATTTCAGTTTTTCTTTTTTAATGAATCTGCAAAAATTTCAACAATTCCGTTTTTTTCTCTGTCAATATGGGGTGCTGTGTGTACATTAATGTGGAATAAATGAACTTAAATTATTTTAGCAAATGGCTGCAATATAAAAAAGAATGAAAACTTTTAGGGTGTCTGAACACTTTTCCGTACCCACTGTATATTCATATGTTTCAGTGACACGGCACAAGCTTTTACATAGTATGCAGTATTCCTATATATAGCCCCTCGCTCGAGTTGCGCTATAACACGCCATTGCCAAATAGTTGGCACCGCAGCTGGTTTGAGCTTCTGCCTCTGTATCCAATGCTTTCTGCTCAGCCTTTTTCAAAACACGCCGGTTCGAAGTGATCAGCACAGTTTGGAATGCTTACTCGGCACCCATAGCTTTCCCTATCCACTGGTCACGTATTCCTTCTTGACTTGGAAAGCCAAAAAAAAAAAAAAAAAAAAAAAAACTCTTGCCGCTGCCTTAACCATTTGTACAGCCAAATGCCACACAATAAACCACCGTGACATTGTTAAATCATACGACAACAAATATACAAGGACGGGAACAACAGCATGGAACAATAGCACACAACGCCGAATGCGCAGGATGCTTGGCTCGTGTGACGTCACAGAGACGAAGACCGGAAGGCGCGGGATGCAAAAAGCAGAAGGTGCATTCTGAATCATATTTATCGATTTAACTGCTGTATATCTGCTATATAATCACCTCGAAATGGCAGTGGTGGTCCGTAAAGGGGTTCCAGAGTTATCAAGAAACATTTTAAATCTTTCTCCTCTGACCTTTAAGACAAAGTAGACAAAGAATAAGAAACAGCGTATTCAAACCTCAAAGGTGTTCTTGGTCATTCCGCTGAGGCCGTAGTAGGACGTCCCCGTGGCGACCGTGCACACACACAGCTCGCCAACCTCGTCTGTTTTACACAGTTGAGGGACGCCGTCCATCTTCACCACGCACATCACGGCTGGGGACAACATGGTGGACGACGTTATCACACAAAAACGTGAACATGAAAAAGAACACACTGTTTGATTTATCTTTTCTGTTGTTTCTGTTTGATTGTGTCACCTGTTGGTTTAATATGCACACAACAATACTATTCAATCAAACTGTATTTTTAACCGCCTTTCATACCAAAAATATGCAACACAAAGCGCTGTATATTTAATAAAATGTAAAAATAAATCCAACCTGTCCACCACTTGCCAACAAGGACAAAGACACGCACACACATACACACACACATACAGATTAAAAATAATACCATTATGACCTGATAACCTGAGGCTGAGTACAGCGCATCAAGGTGAAGAAACACCATCTAAACAATAAAAAAATATAACTAAAAATATTAATCAAACCTAAAAATGTTGAGACTAAAATGATAAAAACATAAATAATAAACCCAAAAATATAAAAACAGGATCAATGACAAGAACATAAACCTAAGAATATAAAAACAGGTAAAATGATAAAAACAAAAATAACAAAACTTAGGATATAAAAGCACGAAAGTTAAGATACAATAAATGTTAGTCTTTTTTTTTTTTTTAGATAAAACAGTAAAACAAATGCTAAGTAAAAGGAAACAGGTCGAAAAAAAAATATTAGTTAAAAGCTAAATCAAAAAGGTACGTCTTGAGCCTGTTCTTAAAAAGAAGAATATTTTCTGTGGTCCTGAGGTTCTCCGGTAGGCTTTCCCACAAACGGGGGCCGTAGAACTGAAATGCTGCCTCACCGTGAGTGTATGTCCTGACTCGAGGGATGACTAAAACGCCAGAGCCGGAGGACCTCAGTGTTTGCGAGAGTTCCTATGGTCAAAGGAGGTCTGAGAGCTAGGAAGGCCGAAGACCATTAAGGCATTTAAAAATGTGCAAAATAACCTTAAAATCAATCCTGAAACACATGGACACCAATACAGTGATTTTAAAATTGATGTAATGTGCTCCCGCCTTCTGGTCTTCGTCAGAACACATGCTACGGAATTCTGTAGAAATGATGTCTAAAATGCTATTACAAAGAGAATCTATTGGACTGGTGTCATCAGGAGACACAGAGATAATACAGCTACGTATCGTCAGCATTGCTATGGAAGTTGCTATGCTAGTCTATGCCTCCTAATGACACTGCCAAGAGCGAGCATGTACAAATTGAATAATAAAGGGCCTAAAATTGAACCCTGAGGCACACCACGTTACTTCATAGACTTTGGACGGGCATATATCTAAGCCTAGCATAAATGTTCTCTCTGTGAGGTAGGAGGAAAATCATTTGTGTGAGGCATTAGAGGCCGCCAGATATTTTATTTAAAAGAAAGGCTTGAGCACCTGTATCAAAAGCAGCAAAACAACAAAAACTTAAATCCAGCAGAACCATCACCATTTTTCTTATTCTAATCAAGATTACCTCTAAAATAATTTAAAATCTTGACAAGGGCAGTCTCGGTACTGTGGTTTATCCTAAAACCCGACTGGTACTTTTCAGAAATATTAGAATTTGCTAAGAACTTGAGCTCAATAAAAACTATCCATCCATCCATCCATTTTCTGAGCCGCTTCTCCTCACTAGGGTCGCGGGCGCGCTGGAGCCTATCCCAGCTATCATCGGGTAGGAGGCAGGGTACACCCTGAACTGGTTGCCAGCCAATCGCAGGGCACATACAAACAAACAACCATTCGCATTCACATTCACACCTACGGGCAATTTAGAGTCGTCAATTAACCTACCATGCATGTTTTTGGGATGTGGGAGGAAACCGGAGTGCCCGGAGAAAACCCACTCCACACAGGCGGGGCCGGGGATTGGGCCCCAGTCCTCAGGACTGTGAGGTAGAGGCTCTAACCAGTCGTCCACCGTGCCGCCTCAATAAAAACTAATTTTTCAAAAATGTTGTTTAAAAATGGTAAGTTTGATATTGGTCTATAATTTGTTGGAACACAGTCTTCTACACTCTTCCTTTCTTAAAGGTGTCCCAATACTTTTCATCAAACTTCCAATTTTTCCCACTTACTAGTCATCCTAATACTGTTTTTATTGTTAATATTTCCCAATATTTCTGTCCCCTTCTCACATTTTCCGACTGTAGGTGTCCCAATACTTTTGTCAAAACTGTGTGTGTGTGTGTGCACGTGTACGCGCATGCGTGTTTCTTGTCACCTCCGGGCATGACATATCCGACGTCCTGCACGGTGAGCACCGAGAGTTTCTCCTCCGAGTCGAGTCTTACGACTCCGTGACTCAAACTGTGCATGGACAAAACTCCGCGCGGTGGTATCACGCTTCCGTCCTCCACAGGCCTGACGACACACCACACGGCCAATCAGCATGTGGCAGCTCATCATCAATGTACATATACATACGTATATATGCATACATATATATATATATATATATATATATATATATATACACACACACACACACAGTATATTCCCCATTTTATAGTGTACCTAACCAACTACTTTTTCAATACAGTTGTAACTTGACTTGACACTTTCATTTGTTCCGTGATGAAGATCGTAACTCAATTTACTCATACATCAAATCCATTTTCCGAATTGTAATGCCAATAATCCGTCCCCCAAAAAAAACATCTAACTTGTTTTTTTTTTTTATAATAGCACTAACACTAAACTTGAATAAAGGCTTAAATGTTCAAGGAAATGATCAAAAGAATTTTATTACCTTCAATATTAAACTTTATAACTTGCCCTAAGGACTTTAGCTTTATACTTGAGTATGTGTGTGAGTACGTGTGTGTGCACGTGTTTGTGTGTAAGTGTGTTTTACGCTGTTTATGAGTTTAAAAGCTGTTTTATGAGAAAATAAACTGAGTTTATTACTGACACACACGCACATGGTGTTATACTAAGTGCAAAGTAGCCTGTATGTGTGTGTGTGTGTGTGTGTACTTACCTCCTAATGGCGACAGTAAGCGCCTCGGGTGAGCCAGCGCATGGACAAATGACGTCAGACTTCAAACCTTTGGTGTGGAAGACGTTGAGGAAGGCGTCACACGACGAGATGGACCCTATGAGAGAGGATTTATTATTATTATTTTTTTTAAATAGCACCCTTCTCAGAGAGGTATGAGAGGACAAAATTCAGGAATACTTCGCACAGGTGCAATTGAAAGCCTCTCACACATCACAATGAAATACGCTCATAGAATATACTGAAATTTGCATTTCAGTAGTGTGAAGTGAGAGGGTTGTACTATTGTATGTGAGCAAAATAAATCAGTAGTGTGAGTGAGGGCAAAAGTCTGTGAGCGAATTTTTTTAATATGTGAAAGCATTTCGTTAGTGTGAGAGATAGTGTTTCAGTAGTGTGCGAGAGCGTTTCAGTCGTGAATGAGAAGTATTCAGTAGTGTGTATGAGAGTGCTTCAGTAGTGTTTACAAAAGCGTTTTAATAGTGGATGTGAGCAAAAAATTCAGTAGTGTGTAAATGTTTCTGTAGTGCATGAGAGCATTTCAATAGTCTGTGTGAGTGATTTTTTTGTTACGTGAGAGAGCATTTCAGTAGTGTGTGTGATAGTGTTTTAGTAGTGCGTGTAAGAGCATTTTAGTAAAGCATGTGAACAAATAAATTCAGTAACATAGGAGAGCATTTCAGTTGTGTTTGAGTAAAAATATATATATATATATCAATACGTGGGAGAGTCTTTTCAGCAGTTTGTATGAGTGTTTCAGTGTAATGTCTGAGACAGTTTCAGTAGCGTGTATGCGAGCGTTTCAGTAGCGTGTATGAGACCGTTTAAGTTCTGCGTGTGAGAGCGCTTCAGTAGTGTGAGCAAAGCAAAGTCAGTAGTGTGTATAAGAGCGTTTCCGCAGGATCTGAGCGCAAAAAAAAAAAATTCAATAGAGCATGTGAGAACATTTAAGTAGTGTGTATACTTAACGGGCAACGGCGTGCAGGCCGAGGGGCGAGACTTACAAGGGTTGGCGCCATCGGCCACCAGCAGCATCCTCAAAGACGCCAAGTTGACGTCGCGCTGGTCACGGTGCGCCACCAGTGCCCAGTGCATATCGCGGGACTTCACACACGCCACCTTGGCTGAATACGCCGCAACACACGTTAGCTCACACGCTAAACGTCACGTTACATACTTGTATCATATTTCTCATCACGTCACAAATCATACCATGGCAAACAACACTTTACATGTCACGTGTGTATATAGAAAGTGTTCCCTCACTTTCTCACCGATTTTTAATCAATCATCGACCCACCCCCAAAAAAAACCTTTTTTGTTTTTAATCAGAAAAATAGCCCTGGATAATATTGTACTTTAGAAAAACAAACAGTAATGACATCATTCAACAGAATGTAAAGAATTCTAGAATAAAAAAAAAATTTGTGACACTTTTTGCTTCAATTGAATTTAATGGACATTGTGCTGTTCCTACTGGTGTGCTTCTTCTTCTTAGCCACGTGGGGGCAGTATAAAACAGACATACGGATACAATAGACCAACGCTATCCGCGGGGATCGACCGAACGCAAATAGCCAAAAATCCCAAAAATAAAGACACGCCCCCAGTAGGTATATGCATTGTGCAAAACAACATCGGTTTGGCTAAGGACCTCCGAAAATGGCACCTACGAAGAGCCATCACGTCATACAGCACTTGTCACAACAGATGTGTATTTGTGTCATCTTTGTGTTACCTTTGAATTGACACACTTTCTGGATCCATGACAGCGGGTTGACCTTCATAAGGGCGTATGGGACGCTCACCACGTGCATCATGTTCATCACGCTCTAACACATACACAAACACACACACGTACAGAGCAAAAGTGCATTTTTCAGATAGTAGTAATTAAATCAAAGTTTAACGAGGGAAGAAAGATTTTAAACATAAATAAAAATAACTACCATGTGTACCCCTCAATGCCATAGCAAATTAAAAAAAAGGCCTATTTATGAGAAACAAAAAAGTCATGTTATTCTAGCAAAATCATGTTTTTTGGAGAGAAAAAAATTTGTAATATGAAAATAAAGCTGTATTTTTTTTTGTTTTGTTTGAGGTAAGAAAGTCATATTTCAACAAGTGAATTTCAAAAATGCAACTTTCTTCTATGCCCTGTTATTCTGGAAAAGATGCCTTTGTTCTCTAAAAAAGTGATACTACATTGCCAAATTATTTTGTGTACTCCCAAGCTAGGACTGGTGGACCAAAGTACGAGAGCCGCTGAGCTTCAGTAGATAAAAAAAAAAAAAAAAAAGTCTACACGACCCTGTTTGAATGCAATGTATTTGTCTTATAAAAAAAAAAATAAAAAAAAAAACGGCTCCCTGACCAGTTTTCTTCTTGTCTTTTCATCGATTTTGGTGGGACGTCCAATCACGGTTGTGCCATATTGTCTCTACTTAATGATGACGATCTCCACTGTGTTGCATGCTATATTTAATGCCTGTAAATTATTTTGTTGACTTCTCCTGACGGATTCCTTTGAACAATGAGATCCCTCTGGAACTGTGGAAGCTCTCTACGGACCAACTAGAACATCTTAACTTTGTTTGGGGTTTATCAGAGCCCACTTTAAATAGTGTACGGTGTGTGCTTACAGCCATTTAACATGAGTTTAAATGGGATTCGTTAATTCTAATTAGCGTGGTCTAATTTTTTTTAAACAGGGGTGTGTAGACTTGTGATAGTGTGTTGATGTTTGTGCATGTCTCTCACAGTAAGGACAGCATGCCAGAGTCCAATGTCCTTCTTGAAATCCAAAACGTTGACCAGGGTCTCAGCTGGACACACACACACACACACACAAATGACGTGAGCGCCACCTGGAGGATAATGATGATTATGATTATGATGATGATGATGATGATGTTACCTTCGGTGTAGGCACAGGCCTGCGTGAGGGCCTGACAGTGAGTCAACATGGCGGCGCGCGTCACCGTCACACCCAGGACGCCGCCATCTTTGCACGTCTTGTACTGCCACACGCGCGCGCACACACACGCAAACACACACGGACACACACAGAAACGCACACACGCACACATAACAGACACAGTCACACACTCACACACGGACACATATGCGCACACACAAACACACATGTACGAAGACACACGCATGCGCACACACACCCAAACACGGACGCTGAATTATTTTCCTGGTCCAAGTTTAATTCAAGCATGTAAGTCAATTTACTCACTCAATGAATTCAAATACCATTAATTGATTTCAGCTCCACAAAAAAAAAAAAAAAAAAAAAAAATGTACTGTGTAAAAACATCACAAAGTGGAACCTTGGTTTTCGTGGTGAATCCCTTCAAGGAAGTCTGAGTAAGGCCTGGTACAACACAAAGATTTTTTATCTGCTACAGACCCCAAACATAAAGATACAAAAAAATCGGGCATTCAATAGTTTTGGTCGTCATGTGTGCGGTGCGCTCAGAGAATCGCAACGCAGCAGACCACACACAAAGATTCTGTTGTACTGCCGATCCTGAAGTCTCGCGTGATCACACGTGAGCTCACAAAACCGAAGAAGAAACACTTCCGGATACCTGCCGATGTTTCCCGAGTGATCCCAAAGGTTGTCGGAGAGCCTTATAAAAATGGTGATGTTCTCAAAGAACGACTTGGTTTGGAAAATACTTCTTGCTGTCTGAGAAACCCACTTTTATACATAAAAACGACGCTGGTTCAGACATTTTTAACACATTTTTGTCAGTGTTCCTCACACACATGATGAAGAGTTTTGGTCGGAATTGTTGAACACGTTTATTATTTAAGACTGTTGGTCCTGACCTGTTTCGGGGCCTAAAATCGGGACAAGTCCACTCTTAACACGCATCAGACCTAAGGACAATCTTATAGGATAATCTTATAAGATCTTAAAAAAGATTGTCTGGCGTTTGACATGCTTGGGGCTGAATCGGCACAAAAACAGCCCGATTGTTTTTATGTGTGTACTGGGTCTAAAACCAAACTGTACGAAATCAAAGCAATAATTCCCATAGGAAATAATGGAAATTCAATAAATCCGTTCCAGACACCCAAAAATATTAACTCAAAATATATAATAAATATATAATGTCGATTTTTCTGTGGCCGAAGCTGATATTTGGGAGGAAAAAAAATCATTTTGTACATTGTGGCTGTTTATGTTTTATTCTATATTTTGTGTATTGTTGTTTGTTTGAATGTCACGATCTCAGTCAATGTCAAAATAAAACCTGCAAATATCGGCAAAGCTTAATAGGAATCTGGGGTGGTTCATACAGCTTTAAAAAGATGTGGAAAAAAATGTGGTTGCTACTTCATGGATTTCACCTATTGCGGGAGTGGTCTTTACCCGAACCCCCGCGGTAAATGAGCGATTACAGTACCTTAATTGCTCCAATACCCCCCCCCCACACACACACACACTTCACTTGAGCGTTATCGTAAATCAAATTTACTCATCACTCTTAAGTGTGTTTCTGCGAGTTACCTCGATGTACGCGGCGTCGTGTCCAGCATCTCTGATGTGGGGGAACCAGTCTCGGGGGGGTTTGGACAAGTATTTGGACTCAGTGACGATCCACAGCAGCTTGGGCCAGCCTGGACGTGCGGCCATAACAATCAAACGCACGCGAAACACGCACACACACACACACACACACGCACACACACACACGCACACACACACGTCAACATTTTGTTTACGGTGCACTTAACAACGTCAAGTACAAGTTAAGCGTGTGCGCGCAACGTTGACGACCGAGGATCAATACTAGCACGCACGCACACATGCACGCATAAACGCTCAGCGTCATCATGTTGCTTCATTTATGTGTCCATTACTTAAAGGCAAACAGACGTCATTAACCTGCAAGATGATGTCTCTCTGCTTTCACTCCTATTGATCTGGACGATTTCCTGTTTCTCTCTATTACACGCAATGCGCGCGCGCACACACGCACACGCGCGCGTGGAGATTGGACAAAATATTTGGGATAAAACAAGTGAAGCACATGTACAGTATTGTGATACCGACAGGAAGAAAATGTATTGCTGCAACAAAAAGTATTGGGACACGCACAAGAAGAAAGCGCTCCAGACTAACTTTTTATTTATTTATTTTACGAGGTGCACAGGGGCGTACACTGTAAATCGACTTAGTGACCCGACTGACGAGTTTTTTCGAGAGAAGAGCTGATTTTGTGCTCGGACCGCTGTAGTTGCTCCCGGTTGAAGTTAACTGTCAAACTAAACATAGACACAACTAAACAACTTTGCCTTTGCACTTTCAGAGTTTTTTTATTATCAAATATAGGCATGGGCCTAAAAAAAAATCCATATCAGTCGGGCCCTAGTGTGCGTCTTTTGGTGTCGTAGTGAAGAGACCTTTAAACTGCGGTATCTCCCCAGTGGGACTCTTAGGAAGTCCTTTGTGGCAGAGGTCGCTGGTCAGAGCCACGGTGATGCCACAGCTGCCCAACAGAAAGCCAATCTGCTGACTGCCCGCGTCCTGAGTGGGAAACCAGACTAGCTGGGTTAGCATCCATGCTAGCGTCATACCAGAGGACGGAAGGAAAATATATCAATCGTCGAGATTTACCTTCCTGGTCAGAGGCACTTCGATAGGCACAGGCACCACGTCAGCCAGCAGGCAGCCGTAGAACGCTGTCATGAACGAGCCGGGGTCGTTGTTGGGGAACACAAGTGCTACCTATAGGAAGGCGAACAATGGTTAAAAAAAGCCGTTGATGTGAGAAACTTCCAACCTGTTAGCATTTCTCTCCTTCATAAAAGACTTGAGCCATCATTCATCATTCATGTTTACTGACTCTGTCTCCGGGTCTTATGAGAGGTTCTTGTTTGGTTCCTAGCTTGTGCGACAGGTTGTAGGCCACTTTCACACTCCTGGACCACAGTTTACCTACAAACACAACAGACGCACAAACAGACAGACGGACACACACACAGAAACTGTCGTCATTTAAAGGCACGTTGCTGCGTGTGTCCATATCTGCACACAACACAAGAAAATAATCAGATAGCCGCAGTGTGAGTTTGTGTGTGTGTGTGTGTGTGTTGAATATGAGGAAAATGACATTGTATAACTTGAGGCGTGAACCCAAGCGACACATTTTAGTCAAGAAAACTAACTGGGTCCCCCTTTGCTCCATTATTGATGGGATTTTCCTGTATGCAACTTGTTTGTTTTCGTCGTAAGCATTTAATGAGCAGCCATTAGCCATCAGAGTGAGGTATGCGAGTGAGTGTTTGTTGTAAATGCGTAGAAACCATATGAATTTGTAGAGCAGAAAACAGTGAGTATGTAAAACAAGTGGAGTTTCTAGCGTAATTGATTGATTTTTACTAATGATGGTATTGCAGTGGAATGCATTTTTTTCCTGATTGTTTAGTTTCACGGTGCTGAATAAATAAAAAGACATACCGGTCCACTATTTGCACCTTTAGATATTGTCTATTGTGTTGGTGAGGGCTCGGAGCTGCTGCAGTTCATCTTTTCATGGATTTTTCAGCGATCTGTTTTTATAGATTTTTTGCGGTAAAGAGTGGACCCACGTGTATTCGCAGTTCGCCACTTATCCACGCTTTTTTTGACACGATCCCCCGCTTATTAGTATTATTTTCATGGCAATTATAATGAGCGTCAATTATTCGCAGCTTTTCGTTCCTCTCAGTCGCAAATTGTTCAGGCAAGTCCAATTGGAGCTAAAAGGAGCTGACGAGTCATGGGAAATTGTGATTTCCTAGGAATTTTGTAGAAGTGCTCATTTGAAAATGTAAACGCTTTAGGGAGATGTAGAGAAATAAAGTTTCCTACATTGTTACATCATTATTATTTCTGTTGATCATTTTGAACAGAAATCATTACAGTGGTCAGTGTCTTGACATATACAACTATCAATAATTCTTAATAGTAATAAGCAATATTTAAAGGTAATTTGAGAAAATGTGTTATTTCAGAAATATGTATCAAACTGGTAGCCCTTCCCATTAATCAGTACCCAAGATGTAGCTCTCACTTTCAAAAAGCTTTCTGACCCCCTCATTTGACTTTCATATTTCTAGAATATCATAACACAGAACAACAGTGACGACGATTTTGTCAGTAAGCAGAGCAGAGGAGACAGTTGCGTTCAGGGACAGTGGGAGATTTCAGCTGTCTGGAGTTAGAGCCGGAAAGAACCAAACTTGTGTCTCCTTGTCGGCTGACATCCAGCCGCGTGGCAGGAATGATGAAAAGATACAAACATGGAGCTTTAGATTCAGCACCGCACACACGCAAGCACACACACACACACACACACACACACACCTCACCATGTTCTCAACTCCTCCTGAGTGCTGCTAAAAAAAAAAAACATTAAACAGTCCGTTGAGCTCAAATCACCTCATCGTGCGTGCGTGTGCTTTTCGAAGAATGGAGTTCCAAAATCACATTGGTAGGTTAATTGTACGCCGGGAAACCGGAGGGCCGCTGGTTCGTATTCCCCGCCCGAGCTCATGTCGTTGTTGTGTCCCTGGGCAAGACACTTAACCCGCTTTGCCTACGAATGAATACGGTTGGATGTTTAGCGGTAGTCGGAGGGGCCGCAGGCGCAGAATGACAGCCACGCTTCCGTTAGCCTGCCCCAGGGCAGCTGTGGCTACACAAGTAGCTTACCACCAATAAGGTGCGACTGTGGAGTGAATGAATAATGTGTGCAATCGCAAAGCGTCTTTGAGTGCATGCATTATTATTATTGTGATTTTATTATTTATCTCTGCGCATATGTTGAGACTCAAAACCTTTGACAAAAGATACAAACCCTTGGGACACTGACACAATTCAACGGATAGGAAAGTAGGACAAAAGTATGGAGACACGTACAAGAAAGTGAAAAAAATGTAGACAAAAGTATTGGGAGACATACAGGAAATGAATGAATGTTTCCATTGAAATAAACTGAAAAGCAGTTAAACTGTTCCAGCCCCCAAAACACCACTATTTTTTTGTTACGTTTTAAATCAAGAATAGCACATTATTGTATAAAAACGATAAAACTGAAAATGTAAATAAACTGATTTTATGAAATGCAACTACTGTACATATTTTAATATTCGTGTGCGCCTTTACGGGGTAATGGCCTAGTGAGTAAAGTGAGGAGCTGGAGTCGGGTTAGCCGGTTAGTTTGCGTGTGAGCGTCGTCTCCATGCTCCTTGTGAGTATTTTCATTTTGCATTTGAGTGCTTGTCCCGTTCAATAAAAAAAATGAAAATGCTCTCCTTGCCCATGTGCCATGGCATCATAGTACCTTAATTGCTCCATATTTCTTTTCACTTTACTTGATGATCAGAAGCTGGCTTGTAACAAACGTTTTGTCTCGTAATACAAAAACAACAAAGTGAACGGTTCCTAACTGGAGAACCCAGTAGGTGGGGGCACTCATAAATCAGGGTACCACTGTACTACTTTTTTTCTTATGAGGTTGGTGTTACCCACCGTAGGTGAGCTGGTAGAGTGGCTTCCCGTTGGTGTCCATGGTGGTGAGGCAGGGGGCTTTGGGGGAGATGGTCCCCCACCGCTGCAGGGCCGCCTCCAGACAGGGTGGCCAGTTGGTGACCACGCCAAGGTCCTCCCCCTGCGCGGGCACCATCTGGGCCCCCTCGGCTTTGGGCAGGTTGGGGTCCGGCTGCTGGACTGTTGGAAGAAAAAAACAAACACCAACATGTCATTGAGACACTCTTTCGTGGTGTTGCCAGGAAGATTCCCCCCAATACTTTATTCTGTGAAATCTGAGCTTGTTAACCTGCAGTAGAACGCAAATCTGATATTTTTCCCTTTCAAGCTGGACCTCTCGAAAGATGTTCTTACCCTCCAGCAGCTCCTCAAAGTCGTCCACAAAAAACTCTCGGAGCGGAGGTCTTTTGGGTCTCTTCAGCGTGTTGACCAGCTGCTGGATCTTGGCTGAAACTCTGCTGCTGACTGGAACGCCTGACGACAAAAACCAGCAACGTTTAGTGACCTACCTCCGGGGATTAATAAAGGATATCTTAAATCCTTAAAACCCCTCTCACGTGACCTCAAGAGATTTGTTTCTAAATAAAATGTTAGATGTTTAGAGATCATTGCTGAAAACAAGACTGAGACGCTTCCATTTCCCCCGCTATTCGTGGGGGATAGGGACTGGGCCCATTTGTACATGCTGATGTACAAATTTAAGATTAAAAATAAATTTGGCTCATTTCTTTGCTTTTTTTGTTTTGGCCTCCAACCTGAGCCAGGCCCATCTCCACCTGCAACTGATGCCAGCTTCAAGCTGTGCCACATGAATAGCATCCTCCTCTTTAAGCACTCTAATTCTGGAAAAGAATTGACTAAAATCATTGTCTGTTTCACTTCATTTTTCACTATTACAAACTTCAAAGGCTAATACCAAATGCATCCTCCAGGAAAATATTAAGTATAGTTCCCTATTTTTCTGTTTTCATTGTCCATTTTTGAATTTGAAGTTAGTTCATTCTGTGTTGTGACATAATCCCCAACATCGCTCCGTCGCTTAATACATTTAACATTAACATCCGTAAACCAATTAGATAACTGTAATACAAGATGTACTAGCGGATCACCTCGCCGATGTTACATGTGTGTAGCGTTTATTGGGGGACATCAAATTTGAGCTTAATTTAGAGGAAAACGATGAGTTGGAAGCGGCGCCTGCGTCACTTCCGGGTTATCGTAATTTTAAATTACAGCGTTATAGATCAAGATCTTTGATAGATCTGAGGGGCACCACGTCATATTTTTACAAGTTTAACTTGAGGCGAAATGACTAGGTTTCGTTCCGAACCCAATCACACACATAATCAATGCAAGTGGTGAATTTTATAGACATTTTAATAATAAAAAGGGCTTTCTACAGGATAAAACACAGACAAACACAAAACAAACAAGATATCTACAAACATTGGCGAAGGAAGGGATTTGTGACGTGAGATGAGCAGAATGGGCGTGTAGTGAATGCATATAGTTGAGGACTCCTGGTCTCGTTAATATAAACCCAAATATGCACTGAAGCGTCGCTGTGGATCCAATCCTTCGCCTTGCGGGGAGTTAAATAACTTAGCGTTCGGGGGCGAACCCAGCATCCGTGGGTCTCCGCTTTGAAGTCTCAGGCAGACGTGATTCACTCAGCGGGGAGTGGCGGTAGTGCGAGGCTGGGGTGCCGGGTGGCATCTTTTGCGTGGCATGTCCGCTATATGTGCATTGCGGTTCCGCTGGGACGGCAACCAGGGCCACGACCCGCAGCACCTCAACGAGTAAATACAAAAGACCAGTGCAAAAAAATACTATACTGGCTGATCTGATGAGCAAAGTTGTTGCTTAAACGTAAGCGTAGCAATAGAGGATGTCCACTCCAGAGGTAGGTAGAGTAGCCAAATATTGTACTCAAGTAAGAGTACTGTTATTTGACAATAACGTGACTCAACTAAAAGGGAAAAGGTAGTCCTCCAAAAACTTACTTCAGAGTAAAAAGTGAAATAATTACTCAAGTACTGAGTAAATAGCACAAACAATAAAAAATAAAAAATGAATAAACAAAAAAATTTGCGATTTACTGTAGGGTGTTTTTTCAAGTTATAAGTGAGCTTTGGGAAGACAGTCCCAGACAAATGCTACAATACATGAAAGCTGTTGTTTTTGTCCATCTAAATTTAAGAGTAGCGCGCCGTTGCCTTCATGGTAACGACGACCTTCCCAAAATGGCCGCCATTTAGGCACGACGATCAGCCGTTATGGTACAATTTTATTTATTTATTTTTTTTGACAATTGTGCAAAAAAATGCAGAGTCCTCTAGCACTTAGAGCAGTTTGAATGACTAATATAGCAATAGTCAAAGGACTTCAAGGAGTGTATGCAGTTTAAAGTGACTAGTAGCGCGATAATCTGGGACAATGTTGATTGTGCAAATGTTGCAGATACTCCTCAATCAGTGTGCAACTGGGGCAGATGCTACTCTGGCATGAGTGGCCAGTATTGGTCAACAACAGATATGCAAATAGTGCAGCGTGGCGAGACTACTACAGTGAGTGCACGAGTATGTATAATTGGCTCGACAGAAATGTGACAACAAACTCAAGACCCTTGGCAGCATGTTGCAATGGAATTGTAGGTTAGCTGTTTAAGAAGTTGATTGCAAGAGGGAAGAAGCTGTTGGAACGTCTGCTAGTTCTAGTTTGCATTGATCGGTAGCGTCTACATGAGGGAAGGAGCTGGAAGAGCTGGTGACCGGGATGTGGAGGGTCCGAGAGGATTTTGCATTTAGATCATTGTAATGGAGTAAAAGTACCGTCAACTCCTGTGACTTGACCAAAGCAGGTCCCGAGAGCACAGGCACAACCTCAGGCCGATGCGCTCACATGTTAGTCCGCCGCTGAGTAATATTCAGAAATTACATCTGTGTGTGGATGGTGGATGTGTGGAATGGATCTAGCTGCCAGCATTCAAGGAGTACGAATCAGACTATGACGACAGCAATGGCGGACCCCCCCGCCCCCAGGAAAAACTCATCGGATCTGTAGTGACTCTGACCCAGTTGCCAGAAACCCCCCCCCCACGTGACGGGCTCCATTCTTCCTGGCTGCCCTGCTGTGAGACTGCCACTAGGAGACGCCTACTGGACCCTAAAGTAATTAGCAGGTCCCCTCGAAATCTTGGTTTAGTCATTTTCTTCGTTTGAACTGACAGCAGCCAAAAGGGACAGATCGACGAATACAGCAATTAACTATTTGCTTAATATTCAAACGTGCACAAGGGGCCACCCACTGGCGTTTGAGAGTACTGCAACCCGTGAACTTCTAGTCAAAGTTGTTTCTAACTGAAGATAAAATGCCCGTTTTGATATTTCACGAACTATGCAGAAACATTCCAAATGTATGCCTTGATGTCTGTGTCACTGTGCCAACTTTACAGGTGCGGCTGCGAGACTTTGAGAACTGTTTGTCTTGGTTTGAAGCCAAGCAGCATGAAATGTGATTGAACTATAAGCAGTTTCCAAGGCTAAAGTTTAAACAGTCATTCTATATAGACTTTACGCCGATGTGGTCAGTGTTGTCGGTATCGGCCGATAATTAGCTTTTTATGCTAATCGGCTTTCATGTCATAGTTCGCCGATGGATGGATACAGTATACAGTATACGGTACACAAGTATATACAATAAATGAACAAGTCATGTACTGTAAATACACATTGCTCCATCTTGTGATCGGATCGGTTATCGTTTTTTTTTTAAACTTGCTGATCGGTGATCAGCCCCAAAAATCCTGATCGTGTAAAACCTAATTCTATATGCTTGATCTATGAGTAAAGAGTACAAAGTTGGGAGTATTTTAAACCCATTTTATGGGTCAAAATTGTGGACGAGATTCAAGCTGATAGGTGTGGTCTTCTCCAGTTTTCTCTGTCCCTCTTGAACTTGTGGCTCCCTCCTCTGCCTCTCTCTTTCGTGTCGAGCCCTCTGTCGTGTCTGGCTGTCTTGTCTTCCCTTGGCGCGGCCGTGCCGCCGACCCTTGCTCTGGCTCAACGTATTAAACGCTCACATTCATATTTCACTCAGGTGACGTGAGGGGCGGAGCTGTCAACTAATCACCACCTGGTGGTGAGTTGGCTCTGATGACGGAGGACGATGCCGGTCCGACCTACCAAACCCAAATGTATTGTGAGGGTCTGTTGGGGGCGGCACGGTGGCCGACTGGTTAGAGCGTCAGCCTCACAGTTCTGAGGTGCGGGGTTCAATCCCCGTCCCCGCCTGTGTGGAGTTTGCATGTTCTCCCCGTGCCTGCGTGGGTTTTCTCCGGGTACTCCGGTTTCCTCCCACATCCCAAAAACATGCATGAATTGGAGACTCTAAATTGCCCGTAGGCATGACTGTGAGTGCGAATGGTTGCTTGTTCCTATGTGCCCTGCGATTGGCTGGCAACCAGTTCAGGGTGTACCCCGCCTCCTGCCCGATGACAGCTGGGATAGGCTCCAGCACGCCCGCGACCCTAGTGAGGAGAAGTGGCTCAGAAAATGGATGGATGGATGGATGGGTCTGTTGGGAACGTCTGTCAGGGTCCCCTGTAAGAAGGAGTTTCAACTCCTCTGGTAGAACTTCGGCGACGTCCCAGGGGAGGACCATGTTCCCTGCCTCCATTGTTGAGGCGGCTGACTGGAGCTGTGGCCGTAAGGTGGTAGGTGCCTGTCATGGCACAGCTTTGGTGGTAGCTGAGGCAAAAACCTGGGCGTGGGAGGAGTTCCATGAGGCCATGGAAAACGACTTCCGGCTTTGGGGAAATTCTGGTCCACCATCCGACGTCGCAGGAGGGGGAAGCAGTGCACCATCAACACTGTTTATAGTGGAGATGGAGCGCTGATGATCTCAACTCTGGACGTTGTGACTCAGTGCGGGCCGAATACTTGGAAAGGCCTCCTCAATTCAATCAACACGCCTTTCCAGGAGGAAGTAGAGTCCGAGCACTCTGCGGTGGGTTCTCCTATCTCTGAGGTTGAGGTCACCAAGGTAGTTAAAAAGCTCACCCGTTGCAGCCCCCGGGGGTTGATGAGATCTCCCCAGAGTTGCTGAAGGCTCTGGATGTTGTAGTGCTGTCCTCGTTGACACTGAAACATTGCATGGACATTGGGGACAGTGGCTCTGGACTAGGGGGATCACACTCCTAAGCCTCCCTGGTAAGGTCTATTCAGGGGTTCTGGAGAGGAGGCTCAATCAGGAAGTCAGATTTAAGATTAAGGAGGAACAGTGTGGTTTTCATCCTGGCCGTGGAACAGTGGACCAGCGGTATTACCCTCGGCAGGGTCCTCGAGGGTGCATGGCAGTTCTACCAACCAGTCTCCATGTGTTTTGTGGAATTAGAGAAGGCATTCAACCGTGTCCCTCGGGGAGTCCTGTGGAAGGTGCTCCGGGAGTATGGGACACCGGACCCCGGTGTCAGAATTTGGTCCACATTGCCAATAGTAAGTTGAATACGTTTCCAGTGAGGGTTGGACTCCGCCAAGGCTGCCCTTTGTCGCCGATTCTGTTCATTACCTTCATGGACAGAATTTATAGGCGCAGTCCAGTCGTTGACAGGGTCCGCTTTGGCAACGTCAGTACTACGTCTCTGCTTTTTGCAGATGATGTTGTTCTGATGGCTGCATCAAGCCGCAATCTTCAGCTCTCACTGGAATGGTTCACAGCCGAGTGTGAACCCGCTAGGATGAAAATCAACTCCTCAAAATCTGAGACCATGGTCCTTAGTCGGAAAAGGGTGGCCTGGGAATGCCTCGGGATTCCCCCGGAAGAGCTGCATGAAGTGGCTGGGGAGAGGGAAGTCAGGCCTTCCCTACTTCAGATGCTGCCCCCGCAACCCGACCTCAGATAAGCGGCAGTAAATGGATGGATGGATAGAATTTTGTTTTTATTTTTTCACTCCAAAATATTCTTGAAGAAGAGGGGATAAAGCAACAATAAACAGTTTCAGGGTTCCAGAACAGAAAAAAAAACAAGAAAAAAGATAGAGACAAATTGAAAAAAAAAAAGAATCTGCAAATAGGTGCATCTGCAGGTGCCGAGCTGTGAGTATGCGTGGGTCCACTATTGTTTTAATTATTAAAATGTGGCAGGGTTGTTCATCAGGTTGTGAGCCAAACTTACAAGACATTTATTTTCACTTCAGGGACTTTATCAGGAGGATTGCCCATTCGTGACTCACCGTCTCCGGTCTCCATCAACTCGGCGTTGCCGTACTTGGGTGTCTGTCTCTGGCCCGGGCTGCCACCGTCGCCCCCTGGTGTTTTCTCTGCCTGGATCCGATCAACAACTGCAGTGTTGTTGGTGTAACTCGTCACGTCTGGAGGAGCTGAGGAGACCTCTGGGAAAAGGGAAGAAAATGGGAAGTTTGGAGAGGATTGAGGAAGGGAACAGAAAAACTGTGGACAAAGAGCACTATTTCTGTAGAAAGTGCATCTGCGGCAAATGCTGGAGTATCTTGATTTTCATGCAAGCGCATGGCTCGCTGCGCGTTTGCCAATTTGGTAAACCAATCTGCGACAAGCTGGGCATTCCGGCGGCAGAGTGAGGGTGTGTCCTTTGACATGCAGAGAGACATTTTGGTGGCAGAAAGTCAGTCTAAACATATGCCTGCTGATACCAAGTAGGGCTGCAGAATTACGCAAATATTAATCGTGATAGCGATTTTGGCTGCCACGATTAAATAAGCCTGATCGTCGGCGATTTTTTACTGTTATAATGCGGGCAACTGCTGCATATGAAAAGTGCTTCATTTGCAGCAGTGCCTGCAACCTATTAACCAGCCACCAGTGGGCGAATGCATGGTTAAGGCTTCATTAAGCTCTGGCATTGCGCTCCGGTGCCGACTTCAAAATAAAAGCCTGAAATGGCACTGATGTCCAGTGTCGTAATATACCCAGTTTTTATTTTGAAGTTGGACCTCTCAGCACGTTGGCGGAGAAGTGGCATGTCATGGTAAGACACCATTTACAATCGTTGTCGCGGCTGCCTTGACTAACTTTTCGGCTGGCCTGACCGCAAGGAAGAAAAATACAAAATAAAAAAAATAAATAGAGAGGGAAATCACAACTGTTCTTTGCACGACTGACCAATGGTCAAGCAGAACAACCGAGACGCACCGTCATTGATCATTTACTATATTGACAACGGTGATTTTTAAAGGAAAAGTCGGTGTTTGCAGCCTAACATTATTGCCTTCTATGCATTAACTGTATTTGCTTCCATTAAGTTGCAATTTGTGATTGCACTCTGTAAAAGCACATTTATTCAGTTCGCCCTTGCTAAAGTAGATTTTTGGGGGGGAAATTGTTTTTAAAATTATTCTCATCTATCATTTAATTATTTTGAACTGAAAACTCCTCCATATTTTTTTGTTAAAAAGTGGTGCATTAAAAAAAGATGTTTCCCTAACATGAGGCATAATCGCGATTACAATATTGATAAAAAATAATCATCATTATTTTGGCCATAATCGTGCAGAAGTCTAAGTCTTGTCGCATCTACTGTAACATGAGTTTGGTGAATTTGATCGGGGCACGGGCAGCCAGATAAGCGAGCTCCGCGGACTTGTGGTGGATGTCAGACGCAATGTCATTCTTTCATAAATATCTGAACAGCGGGCATCAAACCCTCTGAATCATGGTAGAAATCAATTAATTGAACGTATTCTTTGTCTTTGTTTTTTTTCCCTTCTTCTTATTATTATTATTACCACTATCACAAAAGCTGACAGTGGAGATTGATAAATGGGTTTTCTCCGGGCACTCCGGTTTCCACCCACACCCCAAAAACATCCATGCTAGGTTGATTGAAGACTCTAAATTGCCCATAGGTGTAAATGTGAGTGCGACTGGTTGTTTGTTTATCTGTGCCCTGCGATTGGCTGGCGACCAGTTCAGCGTGTGCCCCGCCTCTCGCCCGAAGGTGGCTGGGATGGGCTCCAGCACGCATGTGACCCGTTGTGAGGATAAGCGGTATGGAACATGAATGATTGAATATTTTATTTATTAAATAATTTGTTAATTTATTAATTGCAAATAACATGAATACATTTGTACACTTAATTTTTATTTTATTAAATAATTGGTTAATTCATTTAAAACTAAATTACTCATAAATAAAGAAATCGTAAATTGTATACATACATTTAACATTTTTGTAATACATATTTGGTTTATTCATTCAAAACTGAATTAATCATAAATGAAGAAATCGTAAACTGAAGAAGTTTACAAATACATATTTAGAAAATAAACGGCACATATTCATGTATTCATTAATTTTGTATGTTTTTATTGATTTATCTTTTTAAATAAATGGCTTATTGTAAATAATACAATTTAAAAATAGTTCCATTTAAAAAAATGAGAATTATATTATATTTTCAGGTATTTATTAATTATGTATTTATTTTTATTCACATATCTCATGAAATTGTTAACTGTCTGATGTAAATAATAAAATACGGAAAAATTCATATTTCTTTTCAATAAATAATGAGACTGAATCACTATTTTTAATTAAAACAACCTACAGTGTATTTTACATCCACATCACTACATCAGCTCTACAAATGAGGCAGCCATCTGTCTGTTTCAAAACTGAGAACGTGGCCCTTCCACGAGCACAAAAGTTCGCCCAAGCAGCAACATTGGGACATATGACAAAACGTCTGGCCATAATCTGATTTGTTGGGAGTCCATTCCCAATTCACGTGCACGACCGGTTATGCGGCCTCCAGCCTGACAGCAGATGTTCCGCCATTCCTGGAGTTAATTCTGATGAACTGATTCATCCGTCGATGACATCATGATTGCAACGGAAACTTCCACAAGGTCACCAAATTGCCAAATCATGAGTGTGGATGCTCACACTAACGTTTTCCGAATGAGCATTCCAATTGGACCGATGAAAGAGTTTGAACCCACCGTGCTGCCAGCGGGTAGAATACAACAGAATAGAATCTGATCATTCGCACAGGTGCTTATGGTGTGACCCCCACTGGAATTAAAAAAATATATATATACATTTTCTTTTTCTTAAAACACACAGCCTTGCCTTGAAAAATACTAGCTTATTTTATAGGAAATGTCAGAAAAGCCCCCAAAAAATTTAAGACATTATTTTACCATGCGAAAATCCACAAAATTGTCCAACATGTTGGTAGCACAAAAGAAAATGTTTCCAATATGTAATACAGTGAACCACCGCATATTCGCACATTTTCAGAATTGTTTTAATACCTGTCTCTATTTGCTGTTTTTGTGCTCAAGCTAAATCAGGAGCAGTATTGCTTTGGTGCAATCTTATGGGGTCTAGGTGCCACCAAGGAACTATGTTTAAGTGAGTTGAGGAGTTTCATTCAAACAAAAAATAGTCATTTGCTGCTGTCTTGTAGCACCTACAGAGGAGGCTTAAGATATGAGTGACCCAACTTAAGAGTATTTTGAGATACGCGGCGTCTGGCCGACATTTTGCTTTGACTTGCAAAGGCAAACTTGAGATATGCGCTCTGTATGGCGGCAGCAAATTCAACTCACTTCACAATGAACAGCAGTTTGGCAGATATTGAACAATTGTTCAAAGAGGTGTCAAGCTGTTTATTGCCACTCCCAGTTGAAATTTACTGTCAAACTAAACAGAAAACAAACATTGTGTAACAACCACACAAATTTGCTTTCAAAAACGTCAACAGTTTACCTTAATGCAAACAAACAATACAAAACTTCAGAGAAACGGTTAGGATCGGTAGTCACAGGTTCAGAAGCCTTTAAGTCACGGCTACTTGAACACAAAAGGTGGCGCAACGCATGTAGACAGACAGTATCGCAATACTCACAGGCATATATTCTTTATCCTCTGTGAAAAACCACTAATATTGAATTGAAGCAAAAAATCATGATGCACAAACTGTTTAACTCTTTACATTCTATTTATTTATGTCATTACTGTATGTTTTGATAAAGTACAATATTATAGAGTGGTATTTTTCAAATATTTTTTTTTTTTAATATAAAAACGCTACAAAAATTTTTTGGAGGTGGAGGTTGAATCAGATTCCCATTTCCATTCATTTCAATGGGGAAAGATGATTTGAGATATGAGTGTTTTGAGTTACAAGCGTAATTCCAAAATGCATTAAACTCATATCTCAAGGCATCACTGTACAGGCAATCTTTTGGGTGGGCAGCAATTCATCGCGGATTTGCAATTAAAAATAACAACTACGGCAAGACTGGCCACATAAAAACAGTTTTTATGATTGCCAGAAATTTTAGAGCTGGAGGTGGCCCAAAATTCGTCAGCCGCCTCTACGTTTTCTATGCAGGAAAAACTCTGAAAGACAAAAAGACAGAGACCTCCACACCACCACTGCCAGGCGGCAACGTGATGTTTAAACCTTGACAAATGCAGCAGACATTCTTGCACGCGCTGTTTATGATTGGACACCAGATTGCGAGGAAGCGACATGAGAGAAGAAGAAAGAAAAAGAAATCAGCCCACACATTCCGACATCTGACATAATCGTACGCATCAATAAATAAAAAACAGACCACAACCTTGAGATAACAGCACTCATGCACGCTGATGTTTTCCCTCAAGTGCTTAAAAGCCACACATTTATTTGGACTTTTAGTTGTGTCGACCTTTATTTTACTTTGGGTTGTGCCAACTGCGGCGGGGTCAGGAAGGGGCTGTGTACCTCATGAAGTTTGGAAAAGGCTGCTCTACGACATGAAATAAACAACGTACTACTACGCTAAACTGGTTGCACCCACGTGTGTTGTGAGCTATCATCAGGGGTGCCATTGGACATTATCCAATTTCACTTAATCTGTCTGATAATTATTATTTATTATATAAAGGGTTCCAACTAACGAGTATTTTAATAATCGATTCATCTGTCAATATTTTCTTTTTGGATTATTTATGAATCGGGTTTAAAAAAAAAAAAATTTCCATCCCTTTATTCAAAAAGAGGACAGTATTTAAAATTGATAGTGCAGAAAATGCACATACATAAATTGATTATGATTCAGTTACCGGTTTCCATCCATCCATTTTCTTTTAGCACTTATCCTCACTAGGGTCGCGGGTGTGGCGGAGCCTATCCCAGCTATTTCGGGCGGGAGGCGGGGTACACACTGAACCGGTCGCTAGCCAATCGCAGGGCACATAGAAACAAACAACCATTCACACTCACATTCACACCTACGGTCAATTTAGAGTCTTCAATCAACCTACCACGCATGTTTTTGGGATGTGGGAGGAAACCGGAGTGCCGGAGAAAACCCACGCAGGAACGGAGAGAACATGCAAACTCCACACAGGCGGGGCCGGGATTTGAACCCTGGTCCCCAGAACTGTGAGGCAGATGTGCGAACCAGTCATCGACCGTGCACATAAATCTGACTGTCATCAGCAAGGCAATGGAAAGAAATCATGTGCTTTTTCAAAATGGAACCGGGGCGGCAAATACAAAGAGGAGCGGCCCTAAAATTGACCCCTGTGGAACCCCACAAAACACACACAGTTCTGTCGGCCAGATAGGATCTAAACCAATCCAAAGCATGACCACTTATGACCACAAGGTGCTGCAACAGAGCCAATAAGATATTGTGGTCAACAGTCTAGCGATTCGTTAAAACGTCTTTGTTTTAATTTTTTTGGGGTGGACATGAATTGGGGTGCGGCAACTCTGTTGGTGTGCTGTAAGGGGTGCACAGATGAGTAAATTTGCAGTTGCTGTCTTCTTACCGGTCTTGTGGTGCTGCTGGTGCTGCTGATGTAGACGCAGGTGGTGCTGGTGCGCAGAGATGTGGACGTGTTGGGCCAGAACCTCGGCCAGGCGCCCGCGGGGTATTGCCCCGTTGCCAGAGGACGAGGACGAAGAGGCGGTGGAGGAGTTGGTGTTGGTGGCGGACGAGGTGGCGTGAATGGCGCGGCTGATCCAGTGCTCCATGCTCATGCTGCCCTCCAGGCTCGATGACATTCCTCCTCCTCCTTCGCCACGGTTTCCTCCTCCGTCCTCTTCTTCACCGCCTTCTCCCTCCTCGTAATCCTCCTTCTCCTCACCCTCAGAACCGGAGGAGGTATCTGAGGAGGAATGCAAATGTTTTACAATGCTGTAAACAATTCTGGGTAGATAGACACTGGTCTATCTAAATGGTCGCGTGTGTGTATTAACTTGTTTAAATTCGTCAACTGGAACCCAACCATTTATTGCCACCGACAAATATATTAGTCAGATACGTTTTTCAATGGGTAGCGTAGAAGAAGTTCACGCCGAGCGTATAGTCATATTCATGCTACTACGTAACTGTGATGACAAACAGACACCAGTAGATGGTGGTGTTGCACCTCTAGAGTTGAGATTAGCAAATTCTTTGAGTTGAAGATTAAGATTAGATAGTGAATCTCATCTTGTCAAATCAATTACATGCAGTGATTTCTCCAGATTCTCTGAACCTTTTGATGATGCTATGGACCGTAGATGATGAAATCCCTAAATTCCTTGCAATTGTACGTTGAGGAACATTGTCTTTAAACTGTTCGACTATTTTCTCACACACTTGTTCACAAAGAGGTGAACCTCGCCCCATCTTTGCTTGTGAATGACTGAGTAATTCAGGGAAGCTCCTTTTATACCCAAACATGGCACCTACTTGTTCCCAATTAGCCTGTTCACTGTGGGATGTTCCAAACAGGTGTTTGATGAGCATTCCTCAACTTTCTCAGTCTTTTTTGCCACGTGTCCCAGCTTTTTTGGAATGTGTTGCAGCCACAAAATTCTAAATTAATGATTATTTGCTAAAAACAATCAAGTTTATCAGTTTGAACATTAAATATCTTGTCTTTGTAGTGTATTCAATTAAAATAAGGTTGAACATGATTTGCAAATCATTGTATTCTGTTTTTATTTATGTTTAACATAACATCCCAACTTTATTGGAGTTGGGGTTGTACATATGTATACTTTGGATAGTCCTAAAATGGATGTACAGTGGGTACGGAAACTATTAAGACCCCCTTACATTTTTCACTCTTTTTTATATTGCAGCCATTTGCTAAAATCATTTAAGTTAATTTTTTTCCTCATTAATCTACACACAGTACTCCATATTGAGAGAAAAAACGGAATTGTTGAAATTTTTGGAGATTTATTAAAAGAAAACAAAAAAATTAAATATCACACAGCCATAAGTATTCAGACCCTTTGCTCAGTATTTAGTAGAAGCCCCCTTTTGAGCTAATACAGCCATGAGTCTTTTTGGGAATGATGCAACAAGTTTTTAATACCTGGATTTGGGGATCCACTGCCATTCCTCTCCAGTTCTGTCAGGTTGGATGGTGAACGTTGGTGGGCAGCAATTTTCAGGTCTTTCCAGAGATGCTCAATTGGGTTTCCGTCAGGGCTCTGGCTGGGCCATTCAAAAACAGTGACGGAGTTGTTCTGAAGCCACTCCTCCTGTATTTCAGCTGTGTGCTTAGGGCCATTGTCTTTTTAAAGATGAACCTTCGGCCCAGTATGAGGTTCTGAGCACTCTGGAGAAGGTTTTTATCCAGGATATCCCTGTACTCGGCCGCATTCATCTTTCCTTCGATTGCAACCAGTCTCCCTGTCCCTGCAGCTGAAAAACACCCCCACAGCATGATCCTGCCACCACCATGCTTCACTGTTGGGACTGTATTGGACAGGTGATGAGCAGTGCCTGGTTTTCTCCACACATGCCACTTAGAATTAAGGCCAACAATTTCTAACTTGGTCTCATCAGACCAGAGAATCTTATTTCTAACCATCTTGGAGTCCTTCAGGTGTTTTTTTAGCAAACTCCATGCGGGCTTTCATGTGTCTTGGACTGAGGAGAGGCTTCCGTCGGGCCACTCTGCCATAAAGCCCCGACTGGTGGAGGGCTGCAGTGATGGTTGACTTTCTAGAACTTTCTCCCCATCTCCCGACTGCATCTCTGGAGCTCAGCCACAGTGATCTTTGGGTTCTTCTTTACCTCTCTCACCAAGGCTCTTCTCCCCCAATTGCTCAGTTTGGCCGGACGGCCAGCTCTAGGAAGGGTTCTGGTCGTCCCAAACGTCTTCCATTTCAGGATTATGGAGGCCACTGTGCTCTTAGGAACCTTGAGTGCGGCATAAATTCTTTTGTAACCCTGGCCAGATCTGTGCCTTGCCACAATTATGTCTCTGAGCTCTTCAGGCAGTTCCTTTGACCTCATGATTCCCATTTGCTTTGACATGCACTGTAAGACAGGGGTGTGGCTTTCCTAATCAAGACCAATCAATATAATCAAACACAGCTGGACTCCAATGAAGGTGTAGAACCACCAAGGATGATCAGAAGAAATGGACAGCACCAGAGTTAAATCTATGAGTGTCACAGCAAAGGGTTTGAATACTTACGGCTGTGTGATATTTCAGTTTTTCTTTTTAAATCAGCAAAAATTTCAACAATTCCGTTATTTTTTTTCTCTCAATATGGGGGTCCTGTGTGTACATTAATGAGGAAAAAAATGACCTTAAATGATTTTAAACAAAGGGCTGCAATATAACAAAGCTTGAAAAATTTAAGGGGGTCTGAAAACGTTCCGTACCCACTGTAGGTATTGAATAGTTGCAAAAGGCACATGTATTGAATAATTGTATTTAAATGTACATTGTAAATGGACATATGTATGTATTGAAAATGTGTTTAAGACATTTACGGTATGTAATGAACATGCGTGAATTGAATCTTTTTTTTTTTTTTTTTTTTTTTTTTTAACGATAACAATAATTTGATGATCTCCTAAAAAAAAAAAAAAAAAAAACAACAACAAAAAAAACAGTTTAAATCTCTTCCTACTTCCCAGGACATTTATTGAATGGCATAGTGTTTCAGACCAACAGCTCTTGTTTAGTTATGGCCAGGCTGTATACAGGAGAATATCCCAAATCATGTTTGCGCAATAGTATTTTAGTTCAGCTTTTGCAACAAAACAAAAACAATTAAGATGACATCTAAATGTAAACCTAATAAAATATTTTAAACCAAACAGATTTTTGTTTGCCACTCCAGCACACACTGGCATCCAAATTTGGCTTAGAACACTGCAGAAAGAAATATAGTTGATGGCATTCTTGATGTCTTGCCAATGTTGACTTGCTTTGTCATATGGTACGCATTTGCTAAATGACTCAGCGAAGGTTTTCGGAGTGTTGTGCAGATTTAACTTTTCTTTAGCGGTCGTCGCGCTTGTGGAATCAACATCAACAATATTTTACCTATTCTTAATTCTTGGGGTTTGGAGGGTTACTATGGAAATGTATTCCTAGTTTGAGAACGCAAATTTTTTTTCGCTTGCCACTGAGTATCATGACTGAATCATGTCCGGTGATTCGGCGAATGAGGACTTTCATGCGCTTCCTTCTTTCTCGCTTCCTCCTGTGCCGTCCATGCACCCTTTTGGTTGTTTTCTTTTCGAGAAGGTATGTCCTTCAATTATATCGAAGGAGATGTATATCGCCTGCCTAGTCCTCATAAGCAGCGGTATGGATTGAATAGTCATAAAAGGGACGTGTATTTCTGTATGTTTTGTGCGATGTTGGTACCTGGCGGTGTGTACGCCTCCATGGAGTTCTGCACCACCAGGGAGCGCCGCTTGGACGGCATGGGCACGGCCATCTTCCTCTCGCGATGTTTGGCCAACGCCGCATGCACCGCTTCACTGTGAATGTCTGACAACACAAAAATGTCACACGCCATGATTGAGCCATTTATTGACTTGACTTCTGGATCCAGATTACCCAGTGACCAATACAAATTGTCTGGCAAGCAATCCAGATGGACAGGCGACCAATCCAGGTTGATTGACAACCAATCCAGATTGTCCAGGAACCAATACTGTACAAACCGACTGGCAAGAAATCCAGGTTGGTGACCAATCCTGGTTGACCGATCCACATTACTGCGGGACCAACACTAATCGTCCGGAGAGCAATACAGGTCGACTGGCTAACCAACGTAGATTGGTGACCCATTCATTGAACTAATCCAGATTGTCTGGTGATCAATCCAGATTGACTGACAACCAATTCAGATTACCCGGGGACCATCCATCCATCCATTTTCTGAGCCGCTTATCCTCACAAGGGTCGCGGGAGTGCTGGAGCCAATCCCAGCTATCTTCGGGCGGGAGGCGGGTTACACCCTGAACTGGTCGCCCGCCAATCGCAGGACAAACTTATAAACAAACAACCATTCGCACTCACATTCACACCTACGGAAGCAGACGCGCTAACCAGTCGTCCACCATGCCGCCACCCGGGGACCAATACAAAAAAATTTAAAAAAATTTAAAATAATGGAAAAAATAAATAAAAAATTATTTACCAGTGTCCCGTCAACTCCTCACCTGAGCGGTAGCGCTCGTCCCGGGAGCCGGACAAGCGTCTGCGGTGGTATCGTGAGGCTGCGGACGGCGTGGCTGGCGGTCTCCTCTCCTGACCGCCCGAGGTGTCCGTACCTATGTAGAAAATTTAACACATTTAAAATTGTTATTGTGTTCCTTCGCAATATTGCGGTTCATCGTTCGCGACCCCGTGACATTGCAGATTTTTACGCGACCGAGTTTTCATGTTTTTAAATCTGAATTTAGATTGTTGCATTGTTGTATGTTCTGTTGGTGTGTGTTGCTGCTCCGTGTGTGTTAAAGTAGCAGTTGTTTGAAGGTTTACAATTACCATAACATCTATGCGAATTTCCACTAGCCCATCTATGGTGTTTTTCATGACGTTTTATGTTAGCAGTAAACTATCAGACTTTCGCTAGATGGAATATGGTTTAGTTGAACATTTTGGCGTTCTTAAATAAAAAATGTAACTGTTTTGTTTTATGTGTCCGTGGGAGTGACAGATTAAACACACTTTGCTTCTTATTTGGAGTATGGTGTCAACTGTGTGAGTGAGAACAGTCACAAAGGAATACTTCAAACAGCGTCTTTTAACATGTTTAAGTGTGTTTTAATGAGTTAAAATGTGTTTAAAGTGTGTGGAAGGGGTAAAACTGCTTACCTGGCCCTTGTGGGAAAAATGCGCCAATCAACTTGGACCTTTTTTTCTCGTAACCTTTTTGTGTGATGTCACCTGTGACGAGAGGAATAAAAGAAGACTTTATTCATCTTCATCTACAATAATAATACTGTAATATTCAAAATAAAAGGGTTAGTCAATAACAATAATCAAATGAGTACATTGACTGTATAAATGTTATCAACATCGCTGTTCCACAGGAAACGTACCACTTCCTGTAGTATGCTCTTATTCTGAAAGACCAAGCTTACCACTTCCTTAGCTGAGCAATCGATATGTGAAACTTTCACGAAAAACCGTTGCGTAAAACTCTTCTGGTGCAACAAGTAAGAGACGACGTCAAGAAGACACTGAAAGTATACTTGTTTGTTGCTACTCACTTTGTTGTTGACGCACACAGCGGAACAAAACCTAACTGGCTCGCTCAGATAACAAATAGTGTTTACAAATTAACATGAAAGTAATGCACTTAAATAATAAGAACATATTTTCCCTAACAACAAATGACATAGGGGCAGTTTCTAGAGGTGGTGTCTGTATATCGTTAGCATGGAGTTAACTCCCGATCTACTCGTGCTGACCCAACCAAAACACAAAGTGGATAGCCAGGGATTTCCAAGACAACCAAAGACATTCGAGCGAGTTCGCCTCCAAACACAAACTAAAATCCTGTAGGAACAAGCGCTCATCTTTGACGTCACAACACACAGATTCATAACGCTGAGTCATGTCTGTGTGTGTGTGTCTGAAAAGTTGCTGACTCATGACGCCGACGACGCAGAGAGCGGTTGGTTGTCCGTTGGCTGGCTCGAGTCAGCACGATTTCCATCTGAACTCAATCAGGCGGCGTTTGTTTTCTTCCCGCGGGGACGCCTGCCGGGCGGGGCTTCCCGCCTTACCAATTTGACGTGTTGGAAGAGAAGAGACGCCACCCGTACATTGACTGACCACTTTATTAGGTAAACCAACACTCTCCGATCCAGATCCAAATTGACTGGCTAGCCAATCCAGGTTGACACGTGACCAAGCCAAATTTCTTTTAGCCACCAATCCCGATCCAATAGGACAGGCAACCATCCAGATTTACAAAACAAATCCAGGTTGACTGGCTAAAAGACAGATTGGCGACCAATTTATGTTGAGTTACCCAATACAGATTGATTGACAGCCAATCCAGATTGCCCAGCAACCAAAACAAATTGACTGGTGAAGATTGCCCATGGACGATTCCAGTAATAATTTATGACCAATCCTAATTGCTTCCCAATAATCCTGAACCGGATAACAGCATGAAAATAAATGTAAATCAAATGAGTTTGTTGCATATATTAAAATGAGCGGATGAGTCATAAAATAGAAAAAGGAGGAAGTAGAGATACATTAAATCCTCAGAGGATTTGTACCAGGCAGGGGGGGGGGGGGAAGATGTTTCCATGGACCACTTGAGAAATCCGACTTAATGCAGACGCGCAGCACTCGGATCAGGAAAACGAAGACATTGAAAACAATGAAAGTCATTGAGCGGACGCACTGGAAGTGACCTTAACCGACCGATTGGATGCGCCTTCTCCAAAAATAGTTTGGTCTTAAATGATACGCACATGATTACATCACAACCGCGACAACACCGTCGCCCAGAATAGATCACAATCCTCAACTGTAGAACAAAATTGTCTAGAATAAAGTGTTACCTCGCTATATCGCGGTCACCGTATCGTGGGATTCTGAGTGTACACTATGCTGTAATTTTGTTATAAATTGTTCGATATGCGGCCAGACGTTGCCTTGTCCGATTTCACAAATGAAAGTGAAGATATGGACGAAATGCCCATTTTGTTGGAAAGCCTGCTGGCGCTTATCCCTGTTTTTGAAAGCGGAAGATGTTATGTCATATAATCTGGCCACAAATCAAAATGCCAAATGTGTTTTAGTGGGTGAGATGTTTGCAAATTGTGTCTAACTAGGTGAAAAGTTCTTCAGGGTCTACCGCAAAGTCAATAAATGGGCTCAGACAATCGGCTTTTGCATGTTAGTGGATGACAAATATTGTAAATCGTCAATCAGCTCGTTGGAGCTGAAGTCTGTGGAGTATGACACGAAAGTCCGCTAGAGGGCGCCACCACAAGACCATTTGTCACTTTTCACATGACCCATTTGAGCAATGCTGAATCGCTTTGTGTGTGTGTGTGCCCGCGCACCTAGTGAGACTTGCATGACCATATAGAGTCAGTCATTCAGTCGGTCAGCCTGCAGGAGACATGGGAAAGAGAGCAAGAAAATCCAGAAGGAAAGAAGGATGAAGAAGAGGAGGAGGAGTAATGTTGCCTCTATCCAGCTGGTGAAATGGAAACAGCTGATTTTCTTGTTTGTATGCCGACAGGAAGCCAGAGACGGAAGACCCGGGAATCACCACACGACGGAAAGATGAATGTAAAAAAAAAAAAAGATAGATATTCCCGGAGCGGGGGAAAGGAGGAAGGAGAAGTGAAAGAAGAGAAGAAGTGAAAAGAGAAGGTGAAGAATTGATGAGAAGAGATGAAGTAGGCTTGCACGGTGTAGGGTACCTTGCCGTCAAAAACAATACTATGCAGTCATCCGTCACTTTACTTTTTAATTTTGTGTCGTGTATTTGTCAGTGCTCTTTTTTTGTTGCTGCAGAATGACTCATGGAGCAATAAGGGCGAGCAAGGAGGAAAGAATGCGGAAAAGAGAGCGTGTCAAAAATTTGGGATCATTTCAGACTTAAAAGAAAAAAAAAAGAAAAGTAGATCTGGATTACTGGCTTCCTAGAACTCGCATCTAAAGCAAAAGAAAACATCATTATATCATTTAATATAGCCTACCACCGCTACTTAGAACCAACTGTAATCCTTCCATAGGTGGTCAAGGATAGACACAGCCGCCAGTCCACTTTCAATCGCTTTATTCAACAAACGGTAACACCGGGCACACATAACAAGCAGATTCATACACTAGCTGCACGGCCACAAGCGAGCCTGCCAGGGTCAGTCAACGCGGAAACTGGCTAACAGTTAGCGAGTTAACAGCCAGCCATCTCGACACTCTCAATCGCTAACGCCCATCTTACTTACCAGGCCGGGCCCTGCCTTTTAAAGCCACGTACATTTAAAGTCACAGATACTACAGTGTAGAATGTGAGGATGGGCAAAGGTAATGCATCACTGACTACTAACAATAAACGTAGGACACGATACACCAGGGATGGGCAACTTAATTTCGTCAGCACTACCACGGAGCCACTTTAAATATGGTCAAAATATGCGCATATCTGTTGTTGTTTTTTACCCAGTGTACACCACAGAATCTTAATATATTTCATGCTCCAATGCATGCTTAATAGAGCCACTCTTTGACAACAATGGGTTTGAAGCAATCCAAAAATAACCACATACAGATACTGGGAATTTTTTTTAAATGACCATTCATTCACATTAAGTGCAAGAACTCATTTTCTGCATTTTTTTTTCCCCCCCTCACAAAAAATCAACGCATTCAATATTCTAATATCATACTGCTTGTCCTGCAGGTCATTAAAAATCCCCAAACTATTAGGTGAACTCACTTTGCAGTATAAGGGGCAGCTCACTGAGGAATGGTGCTACTAAACTTCAAAGTGGTCAAGTATTGCAGAGGAAACATTTGTTTGCTTTTAATTAACTAAAGGGTCACTCAAAAGTTTGGCCGCGGGCCGCCAGTTACCCATCCCCTGCCATACACTATTGAAACGAACGCACGCGCGCACGCACGCGCACACGCACGCACGCATACTGTAAGCCAGCAGCAGTTTACAACAACAGAACACTGAGTCAGCAAGTCACAACGCCGCCAGGTGTTTTTCAATGGAGACGTTTAACCGTCACTCAACTGACACAAAACGACTGCTAAAAAAAATATATATATAATATATAAATAAAATAAAAGGTCTGGCTGTCTTTGATCCATCAAAACATTTTGTTTTTCTTCCCTTCAGTGAGGAAGGAGGAAAACCAGTTTGTTTTCTTTTTCTTCCTGGAAAAACATTTGAGCTCCATAAAAAGAAAAGGAGGAGGAGGAATGTTTTCACCACGTCTACAGTCATGGCTTTGCCGGCTTCACGCTAACGTAACTAGCGACCAGTCAATTTGGTGTCTATAAGTGACCTGACATTGACTGGCCCACCTGTCTCACATTTGCAGTGGTTACCGTGGTAACATTGGTGCTGAATGATCCATAAGAGCAATTAACACCATTTAAGTAAAGAAAAGTGAAACTTGACATGTACAAGGTCAATGGCGCATAAGGACAACCAAAGCACTGGTCGCCACTTGATGTCAGGGAACATAGTGACAAACAATGGACTGGTCGCCTATCAATGTCAGCCTTTGTTGTCAGAAGGAAGTCAGCTGACCTCCGGAAGGCACATGATTTGACTGAAAAATCACAGTGTTCCACTCCAGTCCTGCAGGTGGCAGTAAGGCACATTGCACACAGCAGTTGTCAAACATGCCTCTTTTTTTTTCCCCCCCACCATAGCACCGTTGATCATAAGGTCAAAGTGCTTAACAAGGTAAAACATTTTATTTGGAACAAAGCACGTCGAGTCATACGTCAAATTAAAGGTCTTGATCTGTTATTATTTTTGTCATTATGCCATCATTTGATGACGCAAAAACAAACAAAACAAACAAAAAAAACAGTTCATTATGTCAAATCAAGACTAATTGAGAGAGTCGTTGGGTCAATGAAACGTCCCTCAAAAGCAGGACAACAACATGCAGCCTGGAATTCCTGGGACTTGAAAACATGCGCAGACACACACGCACGCACGCACACACACACACACGCACGCACGCACACACACACACACGCACACACCAGCTGCTGCTTGAATAACTCTGATGACCATCATTAACTGTACAGATTGGGTTTCCACTAAACGTGTGCATGACTGAGTGAGCGAGAGAGAGGAGTGAGACACTAATGTGTCTAAACAGCTTGCACACACACACACACAGACACACACACACACACACACACACACACACACACACACACACAGGTTGGTTGTGGCCATTGGATGATGTCGTTTTCGTGTCAATTCAAAGCATGACAAACCAGACGGTTTGCCAAAGTCGTCCCAGTAAACAAAACGTGCTTCTGTTGCGTCTCTCCCGAAACAAGCTGACATTTGAAGTGAAAAACTGGAAGTGAAACATGTTAGCCGTCATCCTAAGGCCTGACATCACATCAAGCCCGCCGCTCATTTGCATATAGACGAGGGCCCTTAACCCGCCCACACGCACTCACCCACCGTACTATACTCTCGTCATGCTTTTGTAATATTTGGCTGCATGGCGTCGGACCATATTTTGGTCAATTTCATATTTAGTCATAAATCGCCAGTATTGGTGAGTGACCACGTGGGTCTGTTATTTTCACAAATAATCGGCCCGATTGAAAGTGTTGAAACTTGCTCTCCCTGATGATCTAATGTTTTGTCACGGCTCAATAAAGGTGGCGTTTTTTTTTTTTACGGCGTACCGAAAAGTGATGCTTTTGAGGCTGCGGTGATTCCGCCCGACGACAGCGATTTGTAACAGCGGCACAAGAGATGATCTGATGTCAGCTGATATGTGACATCGACCGCTCTCTTCATCTTCCTCCTACTCCTCCTCCTCTTCTACTTTCTCCTTCACCCCTCATCTTCCTCTTCCTTGTTTTTGTTAATTTTTACTTTGTAAATAAGGTTTTTCCAAAAATCTAAAATTTTATCCTCTACCTTTTCATCTTCCTCCTCATCCACTTCTTTTGTCTTCCTCCTATTCCTACTCCTCCCTTTTCCAACTCCTTATCTTCTGCCGCTCTCATATTCCTCATCTCTTCCTCCTCCTCTTTCTCCACTCCCCCACCTCCTACTCCTTCTCTTCCTCCCTTTTCTCCTCTGCCTTTCTGTTAACTTTATTTTGTAAATAAAGTTTTTCTAAAAATCTCCACCACTTTCTCATTTTCCTCCCTCTTCATCATCTTCCTTCTCCTATGTAGTACTTTCCTTTTGTAAATAAAGTGTTTGTCTCAATGTCATAACTTCTCTTCCTTCTACTTCCGGATGAGGAGAAAGCGGAGAAAGTGTAGGAGAAGGAGAAAAATGAGTAGGAGGAAGAGAAGGATGTGGAGAAGGAGCAGGGAAAGAGGAGGAATAGCAGGCTCACATGGCTCTGGTTTCATGACCTACTCAACATGAGTAAAATGCCTGTGTGTGTGTGTGTGTGTGTGTGTGTGCGCATTTCCCCAAACTGGATTTGTCCCCAGGGGTCTTGTGGGGATTTCTTTCTACCCTGAAGCCTCCAGCATGCAACACAAAATCCAAAAATAGATGCCAAGAGCTGCGCTGCGTGTCGACTTTTTGTTTCAGGTTTTTTCCCCATGACCCCCCCCGCCCCCCAATGTCGAGAAAGCGCAATCGGAGGGAGGTGGGCAGGCAGGGGTCTATTTCCCAAAAACAAATGGAGCAAGCGGACACGAGTACGGAAGAACCAACATGATCCCATCATAAACGAGCAACATTTTGACCACAGAAACTCATGGGTCCAGAATTCATCTGTTCCAGGGTCAATCTGACACCACTCAAAATACTGACAGTAGACACACAAACAAACGCAGACACACACACACACACACAGCGTTGATATTTTAAGTGTGCTCAGTGTCGGATGGCACTCAACCACTGGCCCACTTGTACAACAACTTCCTGTTTCCTGGACCTGTCCCAATGTCCACATTTTATTCTTTTTTGTGTACAGTATGTGTGTGTTTATACATACGTGTGTGACTAGGCATGTATGTGTGCATGTGTTTGTGTGCGCATATGTATTTGTGTGCGTGTGGTTGTATGTGTGCAGTGTGTAAATGCATGATTATGTGTATATTTGTTACTGGTTCTGTATGTATTTATGTGTGTATTCATATGTGTAAATGCACGTGAGTATGTGAGTGTATTTTTGCTTTTTTGTCTGTGTGTGTATTTGTGTGAATAAGTGTGTGTGTACGCACGTGTGTATGTAATCGTGTATGTGTGTGTGGGTGGGTGTACTGGCATACTGTGTCATCACCTTCAGTGTGTGAAGTGTTATTGTGTCTGTGTGTATATGTATGTGTGTTGCAGGATGTGTGCGACCTGACCCCTGTTGCCCTTTTGACAATTTCCCGTTTCCACGCACACACCTGTGGTCATATGTCCACCACATGAAGTCAATGGGGACACAAGTATTGGGACACATGCACGCGTGAGTTAAGATCCTCCGACTGGAGGAACAAGAAGTTGGGGAAGTGACAGGAAGTAGTCAACAGGAAGTGGCGACTTGTCATGCTACACACACACACTAACGGGTGTTGTTCACTGCACATATCATATATTTTTTCATGTCCATTAAACTTTCATGTAGTCTCCAACACGCCAACTAACGTGAGTGATGCTCCACACCCACACCCACACCCACACCCACACACACACACACCACCACAACGCACTTTGGAGATGTCTCTCAGCACTCACGTCGGACACATCAACTCCGCCTTTTCACCTTTATTTGACCCCATCTGTAGTTGTGTCGTGCCTGTTGTCAAAACGCGCCACACACGCACTGAGTTTTTCCAGTCATGAGCAGCTGCTCAAATGAAAAAGAAGAGGAGGGAAAAAAAAAAAAAAAAAAAAAGGAAACATTAAGGTACTGAAATGCCCTTGCATGTGGGCAAGGAGAGCCACAAGCGCCAATGCACATTCCGCCGTTTATTGAATGAAACAAAACAAAACAAATGCAAAATGAGAACACTCGCAAGGAGCTTCTGTCGGCCACATTTGTCCGGACGCTCACACGCAGACTAACTGGCTAACCTGATTCCACTTCCAGTTGTCACTCACTAGGCCACGCCCCTTAAAGGCACCCATCCAACACACAAATGCTTGAGCACGTACAGTAATTACATGTTACAAAACCAGTTTATTTCTTTAGTCTGTTTTATTTTATTTTTTTTAATTCAATATTTAAAGTTATTTTTTCTCCGGTGGGTTGGAACGGATTAATGGCACTTCAATTAATTTCAATCATTAAAATTGATTTGATATATGAATACATTTTTACAACCGTGTTCACGAAACAAACATGTATGTATATAAGACATACTAGTGATGTTTAAGGTTCCCAAAAAAGTGTCTCCGGTTGTGTTGCTGAGCCTCCATAAATAATTTTCATAGTTCACATTTATGAAGCTGATATACTGCATTATTTAAGTGCGACACACTTACAGTGACTGGACCAGACCACTATTTTACCCCAAATACGTCACTTACACGATGCACACGCACGCATACAGTATGATGCCATTTAAAAGGCGTAAGGAAATAATGTACTGTACAAATACCGAATTTTTTTTTTAATCAATACTGACATAATATTCCGTTTGTCTAACAACATATGGCATATTCGATATATTTAATTCTGTAAAGTGTATGTTATGTGTACATAACGTGTATGCAACTGTTAGTCTTATGTAAAGTCTATGCTTAAGTCTGTATAAATTGTATGTTTAAGTCTACATAAAGTGTATATTTAAGTCGACATAAAGTCTATATTTTAGTCGACAAAGTGTATGTTTAAGCGTACATTGAGTTCTCGTGTGTGTATGAGATGATATTTTCCAGTTAGGTGAAATAAAAAAAAAGTGTTGTTTCCTGTGTTTTGATTGGCTGAGAGATTAATTCCCACCCTTCACTCACACTCTTCTTGTTCTTCTTGTTTTCTTTGGCCGTCCTGACTCCCCTATTTTTGTCTTTTCCTAATTCTCTCGCTCTCCTTTCGTCCACTGGTGTTGTCCCTCTATCCTCCTCCTCGCACAGTCTCCTTTTTTGGACACGCCGACAACAAAAATGTGGACAAAAGTATTGGGACAATGGCACAAAGTTAAAAGGGAAAAACAATGTGGAATATGGACAAAAGCATTGTTACACGTAAGGGAAGAGGCAAAAGTATTCAGACTCTTATTAGAAAATGAAAATTGGTGGAAATGTGGACAAAAGATTTGAGGCACAGGAAGCAAAGAAAATGTGCCAAAAGAATTGGGACGCTGAGGAAAACGTTTGGACAAAAATATGGGGACACCTTTAGGTTGTCAAAAGTCCGGGACAACTCTGGTAAAACGCAAAAGTATTGGAACACACAAAAAATAAAAAGTGAAGAAACTATTGAGTTGGACAAAAGTATTGGGACACCTACAGGAAGTGAAAAGGGGCGGGAATGCGGATGAAAGGATTCAGAATCATCTTTATTTGCCAAGTATGTCCAAAACACACAAGGAATTTGTCTCCGGTAGTTGGAGCCGCTCTAGTACAACAGACAATCAATTTACAGAACACTTTGGAGACATAGAGACATTGACAAAAAACAATTGTGCAAAAAGATGCAGAGTCTTCTAGCACTTAGAGCAGTTCGAATGACTAATATTGCAATAGACCGGTGCAATGACCATTGTGCAAGGGGCGCTGAGACTTCAAGGATTGTATGCGGTTTAAAGTGACGAGTAGTGCGATAATCTGGGACAATGTTGGTTGTGCAAATGTTACAGATACTCCTCAATCAGTTTGCAAATGGAGCAGATGCTACTCTGGCATGAGTGGCCAGTATATGCAAATAGTGCAGCATGGCGAGACAACTACAGTGAGAGTGCGAGTAATACATAATTGGCCCCACAGAAATGTGACAACGAACTCAAGTCAAAAAAAAATTGCCAGCTTGTTGTAATGGAATTATAGGTTAGGTGTTTAAGAAGTTGATCGCAAGAGGGAAGAAGCTGTTGGAATGTCTACTATTTCTAGTTTGCATTGATCGGTAGCGCCTACCTGAGGGAAGGAGCTGGAAGAGCTGGTGACCGGGGTGCGGAGGGTCCGAGAGGATTTTGCGCACCCTTGTCTTAGTTCTGGCAGCGTGCAAGTCCTCAATGGTGGGTAGGGGGGTACCGACAATCTTTTCAGCAGTTTTGATTGTCCGTTGCAGTCGGAGTTTGTCCTTTTTTGTAGCAGCACCAAACCAGACTATGATGGAAGAACACAGGACTGATTCGATGACCGCTGTGTAGAACTGTCTCAGCAGCTCCTGTGGCAGGCCGTGCTTTCTCAGAAGCCGCAGGAAGTACATCCTCTGCTGGGCCTTTTTGAGGACGGAGTTGATGTTGGTCGCCCACTTCAGGTCCTGAGAGATTGTAATTCCCAGGAACTTGAAGGTCTCGACGGTTGACACAAGGCAGCTGGACAACGTGAGGGGCAGCTGTGGCGAAGGATGCCTCCTGAAGTCCATGATCATCTCTACAGTCTTGAGCGTGTTCAGCTCCAGGTTGTGTCGGCCGCACCACAGCTCCAGCCGCTCCGCTTCCTGTCAATATGCAGACTCGTCACCGTCCTTGATGAGGCCGATGACAGTGGTGTCATCTGCAAACTTCAGGAGTTTGACAGTCGGGTTCGCTGAGGTGCAGTCGTTCGTATAGAGAGAGAAGAGCAGCGGAAAGAGAACACAACCTTGGGGTGCCCCAGTGCTGATGCTGCGTGTGGATGAGGTGGCCTCCCCCAGCCTGACCTGCTGTGTCCTGCCTGTCAGAAAGCTGTAAATCCACTGGCAGATGGCAGGTGAGACGCTGAGCTGGAGAAGCTTGGATGAAAGGAGTTAAGGGATGATGGTGTTGAACGCTGAGCTGAAGTCCACGAACAGGATCCTCGCGTAGGTCCCTGCACTGTCGAGGTGTTCTAGGATGAAGTGCAGTCCCATGTTGACTGCATTATCCGCAGACCTGTTCGCTTGGTAGGCAAACTGCAGGGGGTCCAGCCGGGGACCTGTGACACTCTTGAGGTGGTCCAGCACGAGACGTTCAAAGGATTTCTTGACCACAGATGTCAAAGCGACAGGCCTGTAGTCATTCAGACCCGAGATTGCAGGTTTCTTGGGGACTGGAATGATGGTGGAGCGTTTGAAACAGGATGGAACTTCGCACATTTCCAGAGATCTACTGAAGATCTGAGTGAAGACTGGAGCGAGCTGGTCCGCGCAGACTTTGAGGCAGGATGGGGACACATGGTCCGGGCCTGCCGCTTTGTTAATATTCTGTTGTTTGAAGATGCGTCTCACATCCTGTTCATGGATGGTTAACGCAGAAGTTAGAGGTGTGATTGTGGTCGCGGGTGCGGCCGGGTGGGTGTGTGGTGTGAAACTGTCCTTTTCAAATCTGCAGTAGAAGGTATTCAAGTCATTGGCTAGTGTGCTATTGTTCTCAGCTTGGGGGGATCGTCGCTTGTAATTAGTCAGCGATTGGAATGCATGCCAGACTGATTTAGAGTCGTTTTCGCTAAACTGTTTTTCCAACTTTGCTGCATGGTTCCTCTTTGCAATGTTAATTTCTTTAGTCAGCTGGTTTCTAGCTCGATTATATAGGGCCCTGTCCCCGCTCTGATATGCGTCCTCCTTAGCTTGGCGAAGCTGCTTAAGTTTAGCAGTGAACCACGGCTTATTGTTGTTGAATGTGCGAAATGATTTTGTTGGTACACAGACCTCTTCACAGAAACTAATATAGGATGTGACAGTGTCCGTATATTCATCCAGGCTGCCAGCTGAATTTTCAAAGACACTCCAGTCTGTGCAGTCTAAACAGCTTTGAAGTTCCATCTTGGCTTCATTGGTCCACTTTTTGACTGTTTTCACTGTAGGCTTCACACATTTAAGTTCTTGCCTGTACGTCGGTATTAAGTGAATTAAGCAGTGATCAGACGAGCCCAGGGCTGCACGAGGTATAGCACGGTATGCGTTTTTTACCGTAGTGTAGCAGTGGTCTAAAGTATTATTTTTCCTGGTAGGACAGTCGATGTGCTGCTTGTATTTAGAGAGTTCGTGGTTGAGTTTAGCTTTGTTAAAGTCCCCGAGAATAATGAGGGGTGAGTCGGGGTGTTTTTTTTTTCAATTTCGTTGACTTGTTCGGCGAGCGTTAGCAATGCGGCGTTCATGTTAGCTTGAGGCGTTATATAGACTCCAGCCAGTATGAATGATGCGAACTCACGTGGCGAGTAGAATGGTTTACAGTTTAAGAATAGCGACTCCAAATGCGGGCTGCAGTGTGTGCTGAGCACCGTGACGTCCGTACACCATTTTTCGTTGATATAGAGGCATATCCCGCCGCCCTTTGTTTTCCCCGATGATTCCATGTCGCGGTCCGCTCGATGAATGTGGAAGCCTGGAAGCATGACGGCGCCATCGGGTACGGCGTCGCAAAGCCAGGTCTCCGTGAAGCACATGGTCCGAAGTCTTTACTGGTCTTTAACAGAAGATGAAGCTCGTCCATTTTGTTGGGTAGGGAGCGTACATTCGCGAGGTGGATCGACGGCAACGCCAATCTGTATCCTCTCTTGCGGAGTTTCACCTGGATGCCGGCTCGCTTCCCTCTGTGGCGCCGTTTCCGTCTCCATGCGCCGAAAACCGCGGACACCGCTCCGGTGAGTAACTCGGGGAAAAAACTGAGCGGATATTCGAAAGTTGGTGACAGAAAGTCCGGAGTAGCCTCCTTGATGGTTAGCAGGTCTCCCCTTGTGTAAGTGAGTCGTGTAAGGTCTCCAAAGACGGACGAAAAACACAAAAACAAAGACAATACTAGAGAGCGCCTTACCGAGGTGACCACACTGGTAGGCGCCATCTTGATCACACTACTATCATCTTGAGACACTTACAGGGATTAGGGAAAACCTCCGGGAGGAAGTAAAATATGAAGAAAATGTGGAATTTCAGCAAAGGTAATGGGACACCGACAGAAAGGGGAAATTTGTTAAAGGATTAATTTGGACAAAGGTATTGGGACACCTATGGAGGGTGACCAAAGTAATGAGACATATACATACAGTAAAAAGTAAAGAAATAATGGAGTTGGACAAAAATATTTTTGGAACACCTACAGAAAGGGAAAACTAGCTGAAATTTGGACAAAAAGCAAATGGAATCAAAGTATTGGGACACCTTCAGGAGGAAGTAAAATGTGAATCAAATGTGAAAAGTCACCAAAATGTGGACAAAAACATTTGGGATGCCCGCAGGAAGTGAAAAGGCATCGCTAACTTCTCACTTTAATGAATTCACCCCCTGCCAATATGAAACTTTACATCATTTTCTAATTATATCAAATCAAGTTAAGTGAGGCAGTTTGTGTGTGCGCGTGTGTGCGTGTGTTTGTGATACATTCATTTAGCAGAGTGGAGTGTCAAGCAAACTGGGAAGCAGCTGAGTGGAGGCGGCATCATGGAGAAAAGGAGCTTTGTGAGCTCATTTGGCAACACAACGCATCATTGCACCCGTCCAAAGATAACGCGCTCTGCTGAGGGAAGAATGCATGCGCCAATGGGCCACGTTGTTTCTAGATCGTCTCAAGTGATTGAGGAAGAAAAAAGAGCAATATGGCGCGTTAAATTAACGCCTGCTGATAAAACAAAACACCATTTTGTCTCATGAAAATCTGTTAGCTTAATGTGAAACGCCATAGATGGGCCAACAAAAATTAGCATAGATTTTACTTTTTTTTTTTATATTCTAAACCTTCAAACAACTGCTACTTTAACACAAACGGAGCAGCAAGACAAAAACATCATCCAATAATACTCATAGGCATATAGTCTCTGCTTTTAGGAAAGGACTATTAGTGGAGCTTAGTTGGGGACCTTCTCTGCCTCCTCTTCTTGCTTTTAACTGATCTTTCAAGACCCACACAATATTGTGTTCTGGTTAAAGAAAATGTTAACTCTTCTTTTTTTTTTTAGCTTTTTCCATTATTTGGTAATCGGCAGAACAAAAAAAAACTACTTTTTGACCAGGAAGCAGAGAAAGTGATCCTTTTTTTTTGTTTTTTTTTGGAAAAGCACAACCGTGACTTTGACACTAATATTGTTTGCTTTTGTGACACCTCAAAACATAACGCCACACGGCTCGAGTGGATTGCCGGCGGCTTTCGCCATTCAATTCATGAACTGCGCCATCTTTTTCACGATCGCGACACACACTTTCTATTACCTACTACAATCTGTAAGTGGAGTGTGTAAGTGTGCATGAAAATATGACAACAAATGATGAGTTACTATAACAAACAATATGAAATATGCGACGTGACAGTCACAGAGATAAATGTGACACCATCGCACTTCTATTCATAGTGTCACACGCCATCCAGTGTGTGTGAGTGGGGGCGGAATTATTTCCACTTGACTAGCCCCATTACTGGCAGCGGGACGGCGCCCCAGTGGTCAGCACGTCTGCTTCACAGTTCTGATGTTCAGTGTTCGAATATCGGCCTTCCTGTGTGGAGTTTGCATGTTTTCATTTTCTCCAGGTGCTTCTTCCCCTCAATCCAAAACTCGATATTGTCTTTAGGTGTGAATGCGGATGGTTGCAATGTTTGTCTAACGGTGACCTGCAGTTGCCTGGCGACCAGTCCAGGGTGTCACCCCGCCTCTCGCCCAAAATCAGCTGGGGTAGGCTTCAGCTCTCCCATCACCTGCTCATTTCTTCTGATCATCCTTGAGATGGTTCTACACCTTCATTGTAAGACCTTACAGCTCACAGTGCATGTCAGAGCAAATGAGAATTATGAGGTCAAAGGAACTGCCTGAAGAGCTCAGAGACAGAATTGTGGCAAGGCACAGATCTGGCCAAGGTTACTAAAATAAAATTCTGATGCACTTAAGGTTTCCTAAGAGCAAAAACACAAAAACAAAGGAGTTGACCTTGCCGTTCAATTACTTTTGGAGGGGACCGTATGTGTCTAACCTTTTCAAAATCTCAGACAAACTAATAAGACGGCACCACAAGGTGCCACTTCGAGGTCATATTCGTCAAAATATGTCATGTTTGAGACTACCGCACAATGGCACATGACCACAGAGAGCCAATCACACGCGTTGACTTTTGAAGGACATGAAAACAAATCTGAGCTTTTGCAGCTATTTTTGAAACAATAATTGTAATCATGGAAATTTCCGAAAAGCAACTGAAATTGAATTACACATTTCTCCCAGTAACGTAATTGATTGCAATTACATACATTCTGCAATTCAATTATGTAATTTAATTACATTTAATTAGCTACTCAAAATCGTCACACCACCACCATGACACAAGACCTGTGTGTGTGTGAGTGTTTGTTACTATTCAGTCACACATTCCTGCTGAGGACACTCACACTTGTCAGATCCTCAGCTGTGCCTAAAGGTCAGGCATTAACACACACACACACACACATCACAATAGGTTCTCATAAATTTGACTAAGTGGGTCAAACAAGCAGATTAAATGTAAATTAATTGAGTGTGAACATGCAGCACACACACACCACATTTTGTGTGCGTGTATAAAAAGTATACTCATGCGTGTCTTGTGGTAAGATTTATATATTTTGAGTTTTTCGGTTGGGATAAAATTTGAATGAAAGGTTTGAGTTTAGGATCTGCATTGGACACGCCTGTTTGGCAATGTGTGTGCGCGTGTGAGTGCTTGGTGTTTCATGTGACATACAATGGCTACCGTGTGTACGTGGACTGCAAAGTGTGTTGGATGTGTGTCATGATACTAACGCGTACACACAAACGGTGGTACAAGTACAAAGAAAGTCCTACTCCTATCTGACACACACACAGACCAAATAGGAGTGCACTGTGTGATGTCATGTCGTGTGTGTGTGTGGAACAAGAGGAAAAAAAGTCCAGAGTCTGTTCCACAGGATGAGAAACAGGTTGCATTGTGGGAATTTTCCAACGTGTCAACAAACCATGAATAAGTGAGCACTACTTCCTATTATTGCTGTGTGATGTCATCAAAGAGGGCCAACGACACGGTGTCCAAGTATGTTTGTCCGGTGTGGAACAGGGTACACCCCGGACTGGTCGCCAGATAAAGTCAGGGTGCGCATTGACAAATCACGGACTGGTCGTAAACTCACAAAAAAAATAATAAAAAAAAAACTCAAGCGGAGGAGAATTTGAACCGCGAGCGTCAGAACTGAGAGGCAGACGTTATAAACACTACTGACTCGTGCTGTCGATTGTTCATTCATTCATTTGAAAGACGTGGAAACATTTCAATCATAAAAATCGCCTTCCTTCACTCATGGTTTTTTGTTTTGTTTTTGTTTTTTCAAAAAAAAACAAAATACTTAAGTGGCGTAAACAGGCGACCCATCATCCTCATTTTTATTGCTGTGGATAACATGTACTGCTAATCACACACATTTAAACACGTACACGCACACACACTTAAACACAAACAGGACATGCAATTCCTTGTGGGTGCACGCACATGCACACACAATTCCTTGTGGGTGCACGCACACATTTATAAACACACACACACAAACATCAGATATTTAAATATACACACATCCCATAATTCACTGTGGGTGCTAGGGTGCACACGCATACACATTTAAACGCAACGTCCCGCAATTCCTTGTGGGTGTGCGCGCGCACACACACACACACACACACACACACACACAAACGCACATTTAAACACAATCACACAAACACTTAAACACATGAACACACACACACACAGATGTTGGCGGGGCCTGAAGTGAGGCATCTGTCGCTGGTCGTCAGCGAGCACATTCCTGCTCAACAAACACACACACTCAAAGTACAAAAATATACAAAATCATGCCTTTGCGCTTACACCCGCACACCAACACACACACACGCACGCACACACACACACACTTTGACTTTCATACTAAAACAGAACGTTGCCATCTCCCTCAATGTAGCCTGAACACTACGCTTGTTGTTACTGTGTGTGTGTGCATATTTACGTATCTGTCTGTGTGTGCGTGTGTGTGTGTGCACATGACAGTACACCTGTGTGACTGTGTCCGCATGTGCATGTGTCTGCACGTGTATATGCATGTATACGTGCCTGTGTATGCGTTTGTACGTCTATATATGTGAATGTGTGTGCGTGCATGTACTGTATGTGTGTGTGTGCATGTGGCGTGTATGTGGCTTGCTGTATACATGAGTGCATGTGTGTGCATGTGCAGTACGTGTGTGTGTTTGGGTCTGTATGTATGTATGTGAGTGTGGTTCTGTGTGTGTGACTGTGTACATAAATGCGTGTGTGTGTGTGTGTGTGTGTGTGTGAGTGTGCGTGTGTCTCTAATCAAGTGTCCTTTGTTGCTAATCAAAAAGCATCTGTTTCAAGCGAGTGCCAATCACATGACGCCGGCTCGTCGGGCCCGGGGGCGGTCATGCGGCCGTTGACTGTTAACCGACGAAAAACAGACAAACGCAAGTTGCGCTTTCGCGTGACACAAACCCCCGTAGCAACTTTATACTTCTACAATGTCTTTTTTTTTTTTTTTTACAAAAGATGTGACCAGAGACGACAATCGCCAATGTTTAGGCTTTGTTCATGTTTCCATATATCATATCATATATTTGTATAAATAAATGATATACGTCTATAGGGCTGCGACTAACTATTTCAATATCGATTAATCTGTCTGTTATTTTTTCGGTTATTAGATATCGGATTTTGTATTTTTTTTTAATTAACATCCTTTATTCAAAAGCATCGCATTATTTCCAACTCACAGTGCAAAAAAATGGACAAACTTGGACAAAATTGAATATAACAGTAGCTATTTTGCTGGAGAAAAAGTGTCTGTTTTTCTTTTGTTATTTAGTATCGGGCTAATTGTCTTAATTAGACAATTACAATTAATAATAATGGGCCTGGCCGACAATGGGTCTATCCCGAGTTAAAATGTTGCTTCAAACCTGTACACAAGTCTCCGCTCTGTACAACACTGAATGGTAAGTGCCACCAAGGAAGGCGACAGTTGTTGCTTTTTAAACACAGTGTTGTGTTTAGATAATAAGCGGGTTGAGAGGAGTGCTTTATTTTGGTGAGCAGTAGGCCAGTAGTCATTTTGGTAACTATTGAGCAACTTTTCCTACTCCTTTTGCGACTATTTTTCCAAAAAGGGACCAGCGAAACTTCACGGGACTTGTCAAGTTTGTGAGTTTGTTTTTCTCGTCCAACTCATGACTTTTTTGTCCTAATCAGACGAAGGAACTGTCTTGTTGGTACGAAATATATGACGAGGAGAAGAGACAAGGCGGTGCAAATTGTTAACAAAGAGCACACTGATTTCAAAAGTCATGTGGCCATCTCGCATGGCGTCTCGTTGGTTTTTCCCGCGGCAACGGACGCTTGCCAAGAATATGCAGTTTACTTGTGTGTCGCATAGTAATCATCATCATCATCATTATCATCATCATAATAAATTGAGTTAACTTGAGAATAAATCCAAAGAAGCTTGAACTTTTTTTTTTTTTTTTTTTTTTTATATCAGGAGCCATCTTGTTCCAGCACAAAGTGGCATGTTGTGGTTGAGTTCTGTTCTGGGCGCGGTCCAATTGGGCGAATCGTGTGGATCATCCCATCAGACCAAGATGGGGATTGTTAGCTTTAGGACATTTAATCTGCTGGACTGACTCAAAGCGGAATGGCGAACTAACCGGGTCAACGGGTACACGACCAGTGTTGCCACGGTTACCTTTAAATAATAAAAAAAGTCATCTGATTGCCCATTACACCTTTTTAAAAAGGCAACTTGGTTACTTGATTTTGAAAGTAAATAAAACACATCAGACGTCACTTTTATTCGTTACATTCAGCAATGTAACTTTTTTTCCTAAAAGATTTTGAAACGTTTATTTGCGCTCTTATCACAACATCCTAGATTTACGTAGGTGTGCGTGTTGTTATTTGTCAAAGGAGGGACAACTAAGCCGTTTAGGAGGAAAAGCTAACCCGCTTCAACTGCATACGCTAAGTAAACAAAACATAACCACATACATACTTGTTGTCCCAAATTACATCTTCACTTCACAGCTGCAGCGCTGAACACGCGTGTTTCCATTACATCTTTTAAAATTATATAAAAGAAATGGGCGGCACGTCTGCCTCGTTAGCATGTCTGCCACACAGTTCTCAGGCCGCGGGTTCAAATCCAGTCTCACTTGTGGCGTTTTCATGTTCTCCCTTGTGCCTGCGTGGGTTTTCTCTGGGTACTCCTATTTCCTCCTACGTCCCAAAAACGCAAAGGTAGGTTGTAGGGTGAGTTTATCAGTTAATTCACATTTATTGGTCCGTTTTTTTTTTTTTTTTTTTTTTTTTTTTTAGCAGCAGCTTCTGTTGTTGAAAGCTTGTCCTCGCCAACGTGCCTACCAGCAGAAACGAACTCGTTTACAAAAGCGCAGTCAGTGTTGACAACTTAGCCATTTACTCCCTATATTTAGCCACTTTTCTGACCACTCTGGCGACCATTTTTCCAAAAAGCGACTCGCGACTTTAGTTATCACTAAGGAACCGCAGAAGCACTTTCACAATCAAACGTTTTGTGTATGACAAGAAAGGAGCCCAGTGGAAGGCAAAAATAAAAATTCATGCCAATTATAATGAGCGTCAATTATTCGCGGAGTTTTGATATTCACAGTCGGCCCGGTCCCTATCCACTGTATTTTACCAGTAATCCCATAGATGAATCAAATAAATATCTGTAGTAGTATCTGTGACTTTGTGCGGGTGTGCCTTTTTAAAGGTGGGGCCTGGCCCTGGTAAGTCACATGGGCATCAGTGAGTGGAGTTAGGTGGTTGCTAGTTCTGGTGAGCTAGCCATTCTGCATGTTAAATGATTGTGCATGACTTGTGGCCGTGCAGTTTGTTTATGAATGTGCTTATTACATGCTTTTTGTTACCATACTTCCAATAAAGCTATTGAAAGTGCATCGCAGCTGTGTCTACTATTCTTTACCACCTGTTGAGGCAGGAGTTTCAAATTAATTTTTTGTTCGTGGGTCACATTCACCCCAATTTGATCTCATGTGGGCTGGACCAGTATTCATTGCCCAATAAGTTATAAATAATGATAAATATTTATAGTTATAAATAATGATTTATAGTTATAAATAATGATAAATATTTTTCCCATTTTTGGGGGGAAAATAAATAAATTTGGGAAATATTCCCATTAATTGATTATTATCTTGTTGCAAACCTTGTTTCAAATCATGAGCAAAATGAAATTTCATATCATAGCAAGCTGCAGGGACACTCCGGAAATGGGAGAGAATGTGTTCTTTGATACTTAATTGTAAAAATGTATTACGAAGAAAATGTTTGTGTCAGAATGCTTTAGTTAAAACGTAAAATCAAACCGTCATAATATGGAACTTATTGTTTTTTTTATTAAGATATTTTGTTAATAAAGTCAGCCAGAGCGGTAAGTGGAGTTATCATTGTCCTTTCACCATTGTTCCTGTCACACTGTGTTGGCATGTTTTTGTTTTGCTTCTTTTTTTTTTTTTTTTTTTTTTTTTAAATGTAAAAAAATAAAAAAGACTATTCTTTTGATCTGAAACCCAAATAAATGTCTTCAGTATACAACAAAAACAAAGGAGGGGACTGCATTCACAGTAAGTGCAAAATAGAAACTTAAATTAGCTGCTAATATCATTGTCACCCAATAGCTTACCATAAAAAAAACTGGAAACACAAATAATGAATCTATACGAGGTAAGCATTAGTCCATTGAAACAATTACCAACTATTTGTATGCATCAAATTAACTTGAAGCCTACATCTCACTTCAGTGACTTTCAGCTTTTCACTGTCATGGTTCAACACACTCGCACTCGGATGATTTGTTTGGCAAATTTTCTATGCCAGAGGCCGTTCCTGGTGCAACCCAGCCCATTGTTACCTGGGCTTTAATAAACCCATGTCGCCAGTAACGTCACAAGCTCATTTTTAACTAGACTTTACACCGATCTTATCGGCCTGATCAGTATCGGCCGCTAATTAGCATTTTGTGCTGATCGGCTGATTGGCTTTAATGTCATAATTCGCCGATCCTATCACTGACGTCATTGCTTGGCTTCGCAAAAGACATTTACTCCACGTCGCCATCGTGTACGGTATAGTTTAATCCAAAAGCTAGTTTATTTTTAGCCTTGTCGCGTGTCTTTTGACGTAGTACTGTAAATATCTGACCGTCAATAAAGTTATTAAAATTCAGAAAACAAAAACTTCGATGGTGCAGGACAGACAACACGTAATGTGTGGATCAGAAAACAAGACAATTTTGGTCTTTCGCGATTGCACTATGTCAGACTCCTGCAACAAAATCTTGTATTCCAATACCACCGCATCCCGTTTTTTACGATCATTGGGCTTTATCTTGTCAACTCAAACGCGATCGGATACACTCGTTACCACGGCAACAACAAGCGATCGCGTCGTGTGTATTATAAGAACTAAATGGGGAAAAACGTGTGTTGGTGGTCACCGGTGCTCGGGAGAGTACTTTAATTCAAGGATTGATTTATTGCGATGCGGCTCCCAAGCAGGCAACAAAACGTTATGTAGCCTAGCAAGCTAGTGCAAGCACTAACGGTTGTACCGTGTGCAGTAATGTAATTACAATAAGGTGATTTAATTAGAGTAAGTTAGCACCCATTATTTCTGTCATGTTGTAGTGTTGGTTTGACCCGACTGATTAGAACTGCAGGCCGTACAATCGTTCCAACTAGTGGTGATAGGCTAATATCGATACTTTGTGTTCTCGACCATATACATGCTGTCGTGTTATACATTACACTTTATGGGTCATTTTCATATAATTTGATCAATAACGGAAGATACACTTTTTTTTCCCAATTCTAATTTGGCTATTTTATTATCATGTTTTTATCCAATTGTAATAACGGTTAGGACATGCTTCACAAATTCACACATTTACTCCCATCTCAGAAATAAAACCATTGATTTTCTATCTGCTATTGTGACTGCAAAATGGCTGCTTTATCCTGGCACTTCAGCTCACAGATCCCTCTGGTGCATTGCAACAGCATAATGCGGATCCTTACTTGAGAATTTTTTGTTTTTGTTGTTTTTTGTTTTTTTTACAATTCCTGGTATGACCTTTGGATGGATAACAACTGCATATAATCAAAATATTATATTATTATTATATCAGTCACATTGATTTTTTAAAATACAAATTCAGTGGGCCATGTCTTCACCTTTATTGATAAAATTATATAAAAATGATCCTTCTTTTCTTAAATATGAAATGACCCCAAACTTTCGACTTTCTCTGTCTTTTACGCACTCTTCCCTCCTGGCTCGCTACCATCGCTCCAACTTACAACCCCAATTCCAATGAAGTTGGGACGTCGTGTTAAACAGAAATAAAAACAGAAAACAATGATTTGCAAATCATGATCAACCTATATTTAATTGAATACACTACAAAGACAAGATATTTAATGTTCAAACTGATAAACCTGATTGTTTTTAGCAAATAATCAACGTAGAATTTTGTGGCTGCAACACGTTCCAAAAAAGCTGGGACAGGTGGCGAAAAAGACTGGGAAAGTTGAGGAATGCTCATCAAACACCTGTTTGGAACATCCCGCAGGTGAACAGGCTAATTGGGGAAAGGTGGGTGCCATGATTGGGTATAAAAGGAGATTCCCTGAATTGCTGAGTCATTCACAAGCAAAGATGGGGCGAGGTTCAGTGCGTGAGAAAATAGTCGAACAGTTTAAGGACAATGTTCCTCAGCGTACAATTGCAAGGAATTTAGGGATTTCATCATATCATCAAAAGGTTCAGAGAATCTGGAGAAATCACTGCATGTACCAACATTGAATGCCCGTGACCTTCGATCCCTCAGGCGGCACTGCATCAAAAACCGACATCAATGTGTAAAGGATATCACCACATGGGCTCAGGAACACTTCAGAAAACCAATGTCAGTAAATACAGTTTGGCGCTACATCCGTAAGTGCAACTTAAAACTCTACTATGCAAAGCACAAGCCATTTATCAACAACACCCAGAAATGCCGCCGGCTTCTCTGGGCCCGAGCTCATCTAAGATGGACTGATGCAAAGTGGAAAAGTGTTCTGTGGTCCGACGAGTCCACATTTCAAATTGTTTTTGGAAATTGTGGACGTCGTGTCCTCCGGGCCAAAGGGGAAAAGAACCATCCGGACTGTTATGGACGCAAAATTCAAAAGTCAGCATCTGTGATGGTATGGGGCTGTGTTAGTGCCAATGGCATGGGTAACTTACACATCTGTGAAGGCACCATTAATGTTGAAAGGTACATACAGGTTTTGGAGAAACATATGCTGCCATCCAAGCCATCTTTTTCATGGATGCCCTGCTTATTTCACCAAGACAATGCCAAATCACATTCTGCACGTGTTACAACAGCGTGGCTTTGTAGTAAAAGAGTGCAGGTACTAGACTGGCCTGCCTGCAGTCCAGAGCTGTCTCCCATTGAAAATATGTGGCGCATTATGAAGAGTAAAATACGACAACGGAGACCCCGGACTGTTGAAGAGCTGAAGCTGTACATCAAGCAAGAATGGGAAATAATTCCACCTACAAAGCTTCAGTTAGTGTCCTCAGTTCCCAAACGTTTATTGAATGTTCCATCCATCCATCCATCCATTTTCTACCGCTTATCCGAGGTCAGGTCGTGGGGTCAGTAGATTTAGCAGGGACGCCCAGACTTCCCTCTCCCCAGCCACTTCATCCAGCTCTTCCGGGGGGATCCCGAGGCGTTCCCAGGCCAGCCGAAAGATGTAGTCTCTCCAGCATGTCCTGGGTCGTCCCTGGAGCCTCCTCCCAGTGGGACGTGCCCGGAACACCTCACCAGGAAGGGGTCCGGGAGGCATCCGAATCAGATGCCCCAGACACCTCATCTCGTTCCTCTCGATGTGGAGGAGCAGCGGCTCTACTCTGAGATCCTCCCGGATGACCGAACTTCTCACCCTCTCTCTAAAGAGAGAGCCCGGACACCCTGCGGAGGAAACTCATTTCGGCCGCTTGTATCCGGGATCTTGTTCTTTCGGTCACAACCCACAGCTCGTGACCATAGGTGAGGGTAGGAATGTAGATCGACCGGTAAATCGAGAGCTTCGCCTTTCGGCTTAGCTCCTTCTTTACCACAACGGATCGATACAAAGTCCGCATCACTGCAGACGGTGCACCGATCCACCTGTCGATCTACCGTTCCATTCTTCCCTCACTCGTGAATAAGACCCCAAGATACTTGAACTCCTCCGCTTGAGGCAGGGCACGCCACCCTTTTCCGACGAAGGACCATGGTCTCAGATTTGGAGGTGCTGATTCTCATCCCAGCCGCTTCACACTCAGCTGCTCCAGTGAGAGTTGGAGGTCACGGCTTGATGAAGCCAACAGAACCACGTCATCTGCAAAAAGCAGCGATGCAATACTGAGGCCACCAAACCGGACCCCCTCTACGCTTCGGCTGCGCCTAGAAATTCTGTCCATAAAAGTTATGAACAGAATCGGTGATAAAGTCCAGCCTAACCCTAGTCCAACCCTCACCGGAAACGAGTCCGACTTACTGCCGGATATGCGGACCAAACTCTGACTCCGGTCGTACAGGGACCAAACAGCCCGTATCAGGGGGTACCCCATACTCCCGAAGCACCCCCCACAGAACCCCCCGAGGGACACGGACGAACGCCTTCTCCAAGTCACATTCGGGCATAGAAGGAGTTCGGTGAAAGACTTCCGGACGGCTTTGAGGAAATTCTGGTCCACCATCCGGCGTCTCAGGAGCCGCTGCTCCTCCACATTGAGAGGAGCCAGATGAGGTGGCTGGGGCATCTTATTCGGATGCCTCCCGGACGCCTCCCTGGTGAGGTGTTCCGGGCATGTCCCACCGGGAGGAGACCCCGGGGACGACCCAGGACACGCTGGAGAGACTACATCTTTCAGCTGCCCTGGGAACGCCTCGGGATCCCCCTGCTAAAGCTACTAACCCGACCTTGGATAAGCGGTAGAAAATGGATGGATGGAATATACAGTAGACCCTGCTTTAAGTGGGGGATAGGCCCGGGCCGTACCACGACTAGCGAAAATCGAAATTAATAATTGAACCTCATTATAAGTGTCATGAAAAATTATAATAATAATTGGGAGATTAGGTATCAAAAAAAAATAAGTGAAGGTTTACCCTGTAAAACGGGAATAGCCAACCCTGAATATGCGGGGGTCCACTGTATATTCCAATGTAGTAGTTTTCATTGCAATTACATGAAATGAATTGCAATTTTGGCTTACCTTTTCCCCATTTGTTTATAAAACACATTTTGCATATAAAACATACAAATAATCCACCAATCCAAGTGTTACGCAAATGTGACATTTATATAAAGCGTGGGTCGATTGGTAATGTCAAGAATAATGTTAAAGAAAGCAGACTATTGTTGCGTCAACGTCTCAGACGCTACATTACTGTAGAAACAGAGCTAACCCCACAAAATTGTAGTGGGTTATATCGCATAATAGATGATTTTATATCGCACTACGATGTACAGTATATCATATCGCACATCTCTAATTAATAATGAAAAATTATCCCTACTAAGCTTCAAGTGGGAGATTTTGCTTAAAATGGGTACAGAAAGTATTCAGACCCCCTTAAATTTTTCACTCTGTTATATTGCAGCCATTTGCTAAAATCATTTACCGTAATTTCTCGTATATAATGTGCACACATTCCCCGGAAGGGCCGGAGGAAGTGGTTGGGGAGAAGGAAGTCTGAGCTTCCCTGCTAAAGCTGCTGCACTCGCAACTCGACCTTGGATAAGCGGAAGTAGATGGATGGATGGATAGATGGGAATCTCCACTTTAGGACAGATGAAAACAAACATCCCCTCCTCGAGCCATCATCTTATCGTGGTGGAGGAGTTTGTGTGTCCCAATCATCCTAGGAGCTAAATTATCTGGGGGTCTATGCCCCCGGCAGGGTCACTTATGGCAAACAGGTCCTAGGTGAGGGACCAGACAAAGCACAGCTCAAAAGACCCCTATGATGTATACAAATATTATTAAATAAATAATATTGCCCGGACACAGGTCACCGGGGGCCCCCCTCTGGAGCCAGGCCTGGAGATGGGCCTTGACGGCAAGCGCCTGGTGGCCGAGCCTGCACCCATGGGGCCCGGCCGGGCACAGCCTGAAGGATAACGTGGATCCCCCTTACCATGGGCTCACCACCTGTGGGAGGGGCCATAGGGGTCGGGTGCAGTGTGAGCTGGGCGGTGGCTGAAGGCAGGGACCTTGGCAATCCGATCCCTGGCTACAGAAGCTGCTTCTAAGAACGTGGAACATCACCTCTCTGGCAGGAAAGGAGCCCGAGCTGGTGTGTGAGGTCGAGAAGTTCCGACGAGTCGGGTTCGGCTCCACACACAGGTCTCAAGAGGGGTTGGACTCTCTTCCACTCTAGAGTTGCCCACAGTGAGAGGCGCAGAGCAGGTGTGGGAATACTTTTTGCCCCCCGGCTTGTCACCTGTGCACCCCAGTGGACAAGAGTGTAGTGTAGTCCTGACTGTGGTTTGTAGCTATGCGCCAAACAGCAGTTCAGAGAGTACCCACCCTTTTTGGAGGCCTTGGAAGGGGTACTGGAGAGCGCTCCCACTGGGGACTCAATTGTTCTGCTCGGGGACTACAATGCTCACGTGGGCAATGACCGTGAGACCTGGAAGGGCGTGATTGGGAAGCGGCCCCCCGATCAGAACCTGAGCGGTGTTCTGTTATTGGACTTCTGTGCTCATCACGGATTGTCCATAACGAACACCATGTTCAGGCATAAAGATGTCCATATGTACACTTGGCACCAGGACACCCTAGGCCGCAGTTCGATGATCGACTTTGTTCGATGTCATCGGACTTGCGGCCGCATGTCTTCAATCGGGTAAAGAGAGAGGTGGAGCAGTCAACTGATAGGTAGTGTGTTTGCTCCGAGGGTGGGAAAAGATGCCGGTCTGACCTGGCAGGCCCAAACATATTGTGAGGGTCTGCTGGGAACCCCTGGCAGAATCTCCCAAGTCCTGGGGGAGGCGGGAGATATTGAGTCCGAGTGGACCATGTTCTGTGCCTCCATTGCTGAGGCGGCCGACCAGAGCTGTGGGTCTATGGTGGTCGATTCCTGTCATGGCGTCAACCCCCCGAACCCACTGGTGGAAACCAGCGGTGAGGGATGCCATCAAGCTGAAGGGAGTCCTATTGGGCCTTTTTGGCCTGTGGGACTCCTGAGGCAGCTGATGGGTACCGGCTGGCCAAGCATAATACAGCTTTGGTGGTCACTGAGGCAAAAACTGGACGAAGTGGCTGGGGAGAGGGAAATCTGGGCTTCCCCGCTTAAGCTGCTGCCCCAGCGACCCAATGTCAGTCAAGCGGAAGAAAATGGATGGATGGATGGAAAGGCAGCACAGTGGACGACTGGTTAGAGCGTCTGCATCACAGTTCTGAGGACCGGGGTTCAATCCCCGTCCCCGCCTGTGTGGAGTTTGCTTGTTCGCCCCGTGCTTGCGTGGGTTTTCTACCGGCACTCCGGTTTCCTCCCACATCCCCAAAACATGCGTGGTAGGTTGATTGAAGACTCTAAATTGCCCATAGGTGTGAATGTGACTGTGAATGGTTGTTTGTTTATATGTGCCCTGCGATTGGCTGGCAACCAGTTCAGGGTGTACCCCGCCTCCTGCCCGTTGATAGCTGGGATAGGCTCCAGCACTCCCGCGACCCTAGTGAGGAGAAGCGGCTCAGAAAATGGATAGATGGATGGATGGATGGAAAACAAACATGATGAAGATAATGAAGATGATGATGGAGACTGTTGTCATCGGACTCCTCTGTTGCCGGGGGGAAAATCCCTGCACTTCTTTTTAGGAAATCTCTCACTTCCACACATACACATACATACACACACACACACACACTAGAGAATGTATTAAACCCAAAATAGATTTTTGTCTGGGGTGCAGGGAGGGAGGAGTCTGGGGGGTGCATGAAATACTGTGTTTGTTGCTTGGTTGTGATCACAAACAAACCAGAAAGAAACACCAGATCCAGCAAAGGATCATGGTAACGGAGGAATGGGAGAGAATGGGAGGCACATAAAAAGAAAAAAAAAAGAAAGAACAGAGTGAGGGGGAGAAGAGACAAGAAGAGGGGAAGGAAGATGAGCTAGAAAAAGAAGAACAAGAGTACGAGGAGGAGAAAAATAGGAGGAAGTGGAGAAGTAGAGGAAAAGGGAGACGAGGAAGGAGAGGGAGCGAGAAAGAAGAGGAAGAAAAGCGGAGGAAAGAGAAAAAAGAATGGGAGGGGAAGGAGGAAAGGTAGAGGGCAAAAAAGAAGAGGAGGGGAGAAAAAAAGAGTGGGAGGAGAAGGGGAGGATTTCCCTCCTCCGCTTCTCGTGGGAGGAGGAACAGGAGGGAGAAGAAGAGTAGGAGTGAGAAAAAAGATCAAGGGAGGAGAGATGAAAAAGAGGAAAAAGAGAAAACGAAGAGGGAGAAAAAAATGGAGGAGCTGGAAGAGAGGGAGAGGAGGAGGAATAAAAAAAAAAAATAAGTGTCCATCGATCATCTTCACGACACAAATGTCAGGAAATTTCCCTTCGACTCCTCCTCCCTCCTTTTCCTCTCTGCTTTTCCTCAGTCCTCATTTTCTTCATCGTGCAAATCAGTTGCTTTTGTATACCCTTAACAACCTTTGACAAGACCTTAAAAAAAAAATGTAAAAATAAAAGTTGCCCAAATCCAATCAGCTTGTGGGAGGGTCCCAAAAAGTGGCACATGGGTCGGTGTATTTTGCGCCCATTCATTTTTCCTTCTGATAGAGGGAAACCAAAAAAATGGGAAACAACCATATTTTTTATCTTTTGTTTTAAAGTAGCTAAACAAAAACCAGGAAACGACTCGACTCCCGTTTCTTGTTTGAAAACAAGCGTTTATCTGATGTTCTGTTATGTATTGATTTAACACAAAGCGGGAAATAAAATCTGAAAGTTCTTTTCCTCAAACTTGCTTTATGCGGCTTTGCTTTGACCCGGAAGACCTGAGCTTCGTGCCGATGGTGACGCTAAGCTAGGGTGGTCAAAGTTGTCAGCGCATTCCCTGTGCCTTCTATGTGAACGATGACCTCCCAAACATGTCGGTCTCTGGCGTATTGAGTGTTCAATACTATGACTCCCCCATGGTTGATATCATTAGCTTGTGCGTCTATTTCGAAGCCTCCGTTCTCCGGGACTTCTAAACATGGCTTTAGACGGATATGCCAACTTGATAGGGGAGAAAAAAAAACAATGACATAACTTTTTGGTGGGAATCACTCCAGGCATTCCGAGAGCAGGTCTCAAAAGTACTGACACTTGTGCAAAAAACAACTCTGGTAAAAGGTAACAGCACTGAAGCCACCCCTTTATTAAATAAAAGTATAAATATATACCCTAGAACATAAATAGGGGTGTCCTTATCCGATCTTTGCGATTGGAAATCAGTCCAATGTTAGCAAAGAAACGAGTATCAGATCGGCTTTGATTGGATTTAAAATCACCGATTTTACCACTCTTATACAAGCAGTCCATTCCATGCTCTGGTCCAGCACGTCTATCCAGCAGCGCCCGGACGGCATGGAGATACCATGTGATCACAACATAAGGTTGCTAAGATGCTAACATAGTAGCAATGAGCAAGAGGGAATATTGCTTAAAGTCGTTTATTGACACTCCAGTTTAAGTTCACTGTAAAATTAAACTCACATAAAATAATTACACCTATTGAATATTCAAATACATCACAGCCTTCATTTCGGTCTTAATTTTTGTTCACAAAAATCGCTGGCTCAATGATAAGACACATTGAATGAAAAAGCATGGGTATACTTATATTATATACTATGCTAACGTCTGGCAGAATCCCCTGTTAGATGGAGTTTCAACTCCCACATCCGGCAGAACTTCACCCACATTCCAGGGGAGGCGGCGGACATTGAGTCCGAGTGCACCATGTTCCGCGCCTCCATTGCTGAGGCGGTCGACGGGAGCTGTGGCCGTAAGGTGGTTGGTGCCTGTCGTGGCAGCAACCCCCGAATCCATTGGTGGACACCAGCGGTGAGGGATGCAGTCAAGCTGAAGAAGGAGTCCTATTGGGCCTTTTTGGCCTTTGGGACTCCTGAGGCAGCTGATGGGTACTGGCTGGCCAAGCGGAATGCGGTTGTCGCTGAGGCAAAAAAACCTGAGAGTGGGAGGAGTTCGGTGAGGCCATGGAGAAAGAGTTCCTGATGGTTTCGAGGAAATTCTGGTCCACCATCCGGTGTCTCAGGAGGGGAAGCGGTGCACCATCAACACTGTGTATAGTGGGGATGGGGCACTACTGACCTCGACTCGAGACGCTGTGAGTAGGTGACCTCACCAGAACCAGAATGTGGGATCTCTGAGGCGGGCTTCTCCTATTTCTGGGATTGATGTCACCAAGATGGTTAAAAAGCTCCTCGGTGGCGGGGGTGGATGAGCTCCGCCCGGAGTTCCTAAAGGCTCTGGATGTTGTGGGGCTGTCCTGGTTGACACGCCTCCGCAACATCACTTCGGGGACAGTGCCTCTGGATTGGCACACTGGGGTGGTGGTCCCCCTTTTTAAGAAAGGGGACCAGAGGTTGTCACTCTCCTCAGCCTCCCTGGTAAGGTCTATTCAGGGGTACTGGAGAGGAGGGTCCGTCAGGAAGTTGAATCTCAGATTCAGGAGGAGCAGTGTAGTTTTCGTCCTGGCCGTGGAACAGCGGACAGGTCTACACCCTTGGCAGGGTCCTCGAGGGTGTTCGCCCAACCAGTCTACAAGTGTTTGGACTTGTTTGGAGAAGGCGTTTGACTGAACTCCCTGATACGGGTTGTTTGGTCCCTGTACGAGCAGTGTCAGAGTTTGGTCCGCATTGCCGGCAGTAAGTCGGATTCGTTTCCGGTGAATGTGTGGGACTCTACCAAAGCTGCCCTTTGTAACCGATTCTGTTCATAACTTTTATGGACAAAATTTCTCGGCGCAGAGGGGATCCGGTTTGGTGAGCTCAGTATTGCATCTCTGCTTTTTGCAGACAATGTGGTTCTGTTGGCTTCATCAAGCTGTGATGTCCAACTCTGGAGCGGTTCGCAGCAGAGTGTGAAGCGGTTGGGATGAAAATCAGCACCTCCAAATCTGAGACCATGGTCCTCAATTGGAAAAGGGTGGAGTGCCCTCTCCAGGTCGTGGATGAGGTCATGCCCCAAGTGGAGGAGTTGAAGTATCTCGGGGTCTTGTTCACGAGTGAGGTAAGAATGGAACGGGAGCTCAACAGGCGGATCAGTGAAGCTTCTGCAGTGATGCGGACTTCGTTTCGGTCCGTTGTGGTGAAGAAGGAGCAAAGAAGAAAGGCGAAACTCTCAATTTATTAGTCGAGCTACGTTCCTACCCTCGCCTAGGGTCACGAGCTGTGGGTCGTGACAGAAAGAACAAAATCCCAGATACAAGTGGCCAAAATGAGTTTCCTCCGCACGGTGTCCGGCTCTCCCTTAGAGTTAGGGTAAGAAACTCAGTCATCCGGGAGGGTCTCAGAGTAGAGCCACTGCTCCTCCGTATTGAGAGGAGCCATATGAAGTGGCTAGGGCATCTGATTGGGATGCCTCCTGGGCACCTCCCTGGTGAGGTATTCTGGGTACATCCCACCGGGAGGAGATCCCAGGGACGACCCAGGACATGCTGGAGAGACTATGTCTCGCGGCTGTCCTGGGAACGCCTCGGAATCCCCCTGGAAGAGATGGGATGAAGTGGATAGGAAGAGGGAAGTGTAGGCTTCCCTGCTAAAGCTACTGCCCCCACGACCCAACCTCGGATAAGCGGAACAAAATGGATGGAAAGCTGGATGGATGAATGAAAAACACCATTGACCTCGCAGCACTTATATCTCTCAAAATAATATTGGTACACACACGCTGTATAACGACATACAAACAGGCAATATAACAGTACTCTGTGGCAAATATTCTTCAAACGCTTTGAAAAACGAGTTATATTAACAATATTCAATCGTATCTCTTTGCGTGCATCACACTGCCCCTCAGAGGCCAAGCCGTGTACAGCGGCAACAGCGACTGTCAATAAAACAAACCCCAGTTGCAAACTCCTTATCACGGCAAAAATAAGTCATCTTACACACGGTCCTCCCTTCAAATGTAATGTCTACATTTCAAATAAAAACCAATCACAGAGGCTGCTCAGAGAAATAAATCATTTTACAATATCACTAAGCAGAGGAAAAGAAAATGAAGCCCTATGGGGGGCACAAGCCAGTGCAAACCGTAGGCCGGTCCCAAGCCCGGATAAATGCAGAGGGTTGCGTCAGGAAGGGCATCCGGCTTAAAACTTTGCCAAACAAATATGAGCGTTCATCCAAAGAATTCCATACCGGATCGGTCGTGGCCCGGCTTAACAACGTCTGGCCCCGGCACCGTTAACCTACAGGGCGCCGGTGGAAATTCAGTTACTGTGGGTCGAAGACGAAGGAGGGGTGGAAAGCGGGTTCTTAGGCAGAAAGAGAAGAGGAAAGCACAGAGCCTAGAATTGAATGTGGGGACTTTGAATGTTAGGACTATGTCAGGAAAATCTCAGGAGTTGGTTGAAATGATGATTAGGAGAAAGATTGATATAGTGTGTCTCCAGGAGACTAGGTGGAAAGGCAGTAAGGCTAGAGGTTTAGGGGGAGGGTTTAAATTATTTTACCATGGTGTAGATGGGAAGAAAAATGGAGTAGGGGTGATTTTAAAGAAAGAGTTACCTAAGAATGTCTTGGAGGTGAAAGAGTATCAGATTGAGTGATGTGGCTGAAACTTGAAATTGAGCGTGTTATGTATAATGTCATTTGCGGCTCTGCCCCACAGGTAGGATGTGACCTAGAGGTGAAAGAGAAATTCTGGAAGGAGCTAGATAAGTAGTTCTGAGCATCCCAGACAGAGAGAGAGCCGTGATTGGTCCAGATTGTAATGGACATGTTGGTGAAGGAAACAGGGGTGATCAAGAAGTGATGGGTAAGTACGGCATCCAGGAAAGGAACTTGGAGTGACAGATGGTAGTAGACTTTGCAAAAAGGATGGAAATGGCTTTAGTGAACACTGTTTTCCCAGAAGAGGCAGGAACATAGGGTGACCTACAAGAGCGGAGTTAGAACGACGCAGATGGATTACATTTTGTGCAGACGATGTAATCTGAAGGAGGTTACAGACTGTGAGGTAGTGGTAGGATAGAGTGTGGCTTGACAGCATAGGACGGTGGTGTGTAAGACGACTCTGATGGAAGAAAATTAAATAGACAAAGGCAGAGCAGATAACCATGTGATGGAAGCTGAGAAAGGAAGAGTGTTGTGCGCCTTTTCGGGAAGAGGTGAGACAGGCTCTCGGTGGACAGGAGGAGCTTCCAGAAGACTGGACCACTACAGCCAAGGTGATCAGAGAGACAGGCAGGAGAGTACTTGGTGTATCTTCTGGCAGGAAAGGAGAGGAGGAGACGTGGTTGTAAAACCTCAAAGTACAGGAAATCCTTCAAGAGGTTAGCAAAGAAGAAGTGGGACACTGAGAGGCCCAAGGAGAGTAGACAAGAATACATGGAGCCGCGACGTAGGGTGAAGGTAGAGGTGGCAAAGGCCAAACAAGAGGCATATGATGACATGTATGCCAGGTTGGACACTGAAGAAGGAGAAAAGGATCTATACAGGTTGGCCAGACAGAGGGATAGAGATGGGAAGAATGTGCAGCAGGTTAGGTTGATTAAGGATGGAGATAGAAATGTGTTGACTGGTGCCAGTAGTGTGCTGGACAGATGGAAGGAATGCTTTGAGGAGTTGATGAGAGAGAAGGGAGGGCAGAAGATGCAAGTGTGGTGGACCAGGAAGTGGCAATGATTAGTAAGGGGGAAGTTAGAAAGGCATTAAAGAGGATGAAAAATGGAAAGGCAGTTGGTCCTGATGACATTCCTGTGGAGGTGTGGAAGCATCTAGGAGAGGTGGCTGATCAGCTTGTATAATAGAATTCTAGCGCGTGAGAAGATGCCTTAGGAATGGAGGAAAAGTGTACTGGTGCCCATTTTTAAGAACAAAGGTGATGTGCAGAGCTGTGGGAACTATAGAGGAATAAACTTGATGAGCCACACAATGAAGTTATGGGAAAGAGTAGTGGAGGCTAGACTCAGGACAGAAGTGAGTATTTGCGAGCAACAGTCTGGTTTCATGCCTAGAAAGAGTACCACAGATGCATTATTTGCCTTGAGGGTGTTGATGGAAAAGTAAAGAGAAGGTCAGAAGGAGCTATATTTTGTCTTTGTGGATCTGGAGAAAGCCTATGACAGAGTACCCAGAGAGGAACTGTGGTACTGCATGCGAAGGTCTGGAGAGGCAGAGAAGTATGTTAGAATAATACAGGACATGTATGAAGGCAGCAGAACAGTGGTGAGGTGTGCTGTAGGTGTGACAGAAGTTTAAGGTGGAGGTGGGACTGCATAAGGGATCAACTCTGAGCCCCTTCTTGTTTGCAGTGGTGATGGATAGGCTGATAGATGAGGTTAGACTGGAAACCCCATGGAATATGATGTTTGGAGATGACATTGTGATCTCCAGTGATAGCAGGGAGCAGGTGGAGGAATAGTTAGAACGATGGAGGCATGCACTCGAAAGGAGAGGAATGAAGATTAGCCGAACTAAAACATAATATATATGCATGAACGAGAGGGGTGGAGGGGGGAGAGTGAGTCTACAGGGAGAAGGGAAAGCAAGGGTGGTGGACTTTAAATACTCTGGGTCAACAGTCCAGAGCAATGGTGAGTGTGGTAAAGAAGTGAAGAAACGGGTCCAAGCAGGTTGGAACGGGTGGAGGAAGGTGTCAGATGTATTGTGTGACAGAAGAGTCTCTGCTAGGATGAAGGGGCAAAGTTTATAAGACAGTGGTGAAGCCAACCATGATGTACGGATAGAGACAGTGGCACTGAAGAGACAACAGGAAGCAGAGTTGGAGGTGGCGGAAATGATGAAGGTTCTCTCTAGGAGTGAGTATTTAAGAGTATTCCTGCTTTTCTGACGACTTGAATTTGTCAGTGCAAATGACTATTACCTGGTTCAGTCCTAATGGATGGCCTACAAAAAGGTTTCATTGCAAAGGTGGGAGTCAAGACATCTCATGATGGATAAGAACAAAGAGGTGTCTCAAGACCATCACTAACTAATTTTTGCAAAACATAACATAATGAAGGCAAAGGCGGCATGGTGAACGACTGGTTAGCACATCCGCCTCACAGTTCTGAGGACCCGGGTTAAAATCCGGCCTCGCCTGTATGGCGTTTGCATGTTCTCCCCGTGCCTGCGTGTGTTTTCTCCGGGTACTCCGGTTTCCTCCCAAATCCCATAAACATGCACGATAGGTTAACTGAAGACTCTAAATGGTCCATAGGTATGAATATGAGTGCGAATGGTTGCTTGTTTATATGTGCCCGGCAAATGGGTGGTGACCAGTTAAGGGTGTACCCAGCCTCCTGCCCGCAGTTAGCTGGGAAAGGCCCCAGCATACCCACGACCCTAGTGAGGATAAGCGGTGTAGAAAATGGATGGATGGATGTAGTGCAAAGAATAATCAGAAGAATTGTCAAAGAGCCAAGAACCACCTGTGGAGAGCATCAAAAAAGACCTAGAATTAGGAGGTACTGTTGTCACAAGGAAAACAGTGAGTAATGCACTCAACCGCCATGGCCTGTATGCACGCTCATCACGCAAGACCCCATTGCTGAGAAAAAGAAAAAAAACATGTCAAAGCTCGTTTAATGTTTGCTGAACAACAGTTGGACAAGCCAGTTAAATACTGGGAGAATATAGTCTGGTCTGATGAGGGCAAAATTGAACTGTTCGGGTGCCATAATGCACACCAAGTTTGGCGGAGAAATGGAACTCCACATCACCCTAAAAACACCATACCAAGTGAAGTTCAGAGGAGGGAACATGATGGTGTGGAGCTGCTTTTCGGGAAATGGTACTGGTAAACTTCACATTATTGAAGGCGGGATGAATGGGCTAATCTAAAAATCTGTTGCCATCTACGAGGATGATGAAAATGAAACGAGGGTGGACATTTTATCAAGATAATGATCCAAAACATACAGCCAAGGAAACTCTCAATTAGTTTCAAAGAAAAAAAATAAAGCTGCTAGAATGGCCCAGCCAATCACCTGACTTGAATCCAATCAAAAATCTATGGAAAGAACTGAAACTCAAGGTCCATATAAGAAGTGCACGGAACCTTCAAGATTTGAAGACTGCTTGTGTGGAGGAATGAGCCAAAATTACACCAGAGCAATGCATGCAACTAGTTTCTCCATACAGGCCACAAACGTTTTGGAACAAAGTTTTATGGACTGATGAGACCAAGATTATCCTCTACCAAAGTGATGGAAAGGCCAAAGTATGGAGAAAGAAAGGATCTGCTTATGATCCAAAAGACACAGGCTCATCTGTGAAGCATGGTGGAGGTAATGACATGGCTTGGGTTTGCATGGCTGCTTCTGGAACGGGCTTACTAGTCTTTATTGATGATGTAACTCGCAGCAGAATGAATTCTCAAGCCTACAAAACCATTTTGTCTGGAAATTTACAGAAAAATGCATCCAAATGAATCAGGAGAAGCTTCATCATGCAACAAATGACCCAAAACACACTGCCAACACAACAAAGGACTTCATCAGCGGGAAAAATGTGGAAGGTCTTAGGACTGGCCAAGTCAAGCAACCTTAACCCAATACAGCATGCATTTTACCTCCTGAAGAGGAAACTGAAGGGAGAACCCCCCCCCCCCCCCCCCCCCCCCCAGAAACAAACAAGAACTGAAAGAGGTTGCAGTGAAGGCCTGGAAAAGCATTTCAAATTATGAATGCAACAGTCTGGTGAAGTCAGTGGGTTGCAGGCTTGGTGCAGTTACTGCAAGTAAGGGTTATGCCACCAAATATTAAATTTTATCCATTTTAAGTTAATCATGTCTAATACTTTTGCTCACTTGAAAAGTGGGTGGCTTCAAACAAAATGTGTTCTGTCCTGAGTTGTTTAACAGATCTAGATGTAAATACCATGAAATAAAAGCTGGAATTATGAACTTTTGTCTTATCTTTTGATCTGAAACCCAAATGTTTTCAGTATACAACAAAAACAAAGGAATAGACCTTGCTGTTCCAATACTTTTGGAGGGGACTCTAGGTGTTAGCAGAATCTATGTGTGAGAGGGCTGTGCATTCATTGCACCTTCGGTTCACTTGTTTGCCCTGAATCTCTGAATGTTTGGTGATTGTCTGCTTCGTGTATACTGTACAGGGTGCAGATTTGGCCTTCTAGCGTTGTGACCTTAGCATGGAGACAGGAGCAGTTGTCACAGGCCGGTGGGGAGGTGAGTGGAGCTATTGACTACAGACTGCAGGGGCGAGAGGTTAAAGATGATGGTGAAAACCTCTGCGAACTGGTCTGCGCATGCCTTAAGAAATCTTACTGTCGCCCTATCTGGTCCCAGTGCTTTCCTCGCGTCGATGCTACGTCGTGTGGCTCATACCTGGTGCTGCAGCTGGATGGGAGCGTCGTCCCACTCCTGTAGGGCAGGATAGGTGTGGGTTCCCCTGTTGGTTCACGGTTTCCTGTGGTACTGTCCGATGGGTTGTGTGTCGTGCTGCTGTCATTGTAGCCGGTGAGTTATTTTATCCCATGTTCCTGGTGTTGCCACGATTAATGTGCTTCTCAATGCGCTGTCTATATTCCCGTTTGGCCTTTTTATCCCTCTTTGCAGGGAGTGGCGTGCCTCTTTGTAGGCCTGCAGGTCTCAGGACTTAAAGGCATCCCTTGTTTTGAGCAGGGTCTGTACCTCGCTGTTCAGCCAAGGTTTTTGGTTTGGGAACACTTTGATGGTCTTTGTGCTCTGTGCAGAACTTTATGTAGGAAAGCACAGCAGATATGACTTTCCAGGTGTCTCTTCTGCAAATATGGCCCAGTCTGTAGTTTGGGGGGGGGCGCATAGACCGCGACTATGTTGGACTATGTGACTTCTCCTGGCAGATAAATTGGTCCACACTACAACATAAGATACTTGTTGTCCGGACAGCAGCAAATGTCCTTAATTGTTGTCTAAGTGGACCATCTGTTGTTCACACACACAGACACGCACACACACACACACGCGCGCACACGACTCCACCATATGTCTTAACTGGACTCGCTTGTTCTGTCTGCTCTGAAGCTGTCATGTCCTGCTGGCCAATGGCGGAGTCTTTGAATGAAATAATACACCCAAGTCTCTATTATTGTCATCACGCCGTAATCCAGCCAGTGAGTGGTAATCAAAAGTCAGAGCTCAACCATCTTATTGTTGAGTGACCGAGAGTTGGCGAGGAAGAGACTTGGAAAAGGCAGTTTGAAAGGGTTAGCATTTATCCTAGCTTTTACCCCAAACCCTCTTTCCCCACTTTTGTTTTCGATGGCACCGTTGTCAACACCACCTCAGCACGGGGATGGTGAAGGAGAGAGCTCCCCAAATCTGCGCATCTCTGACGGAATAAAACCCCAGCTCCCTTCGCCGAGTGAATGGATGCCCGCAAGCAGTTCAGATCTGCTGTACTGCAAGTGGTTCCACTCAGGAGACTGGGGGTGAAAACACAGAAACAAAAGAGATGCTTAAACTACTCTTAACTCTGCTGCAACTCAGAGTGCTGGGTTAACGCGACTGCTTGCACCGACATCTTAGTTAAATATGTGCGTGTTTGCGTGTGTGTGTGTGTGTGCACGGATCTGTATGGCACGTGTGCGAGTTTGCGCACGTGTTGGTTTGTGTGTGCACGCGTGTGTTTATGTCTGAGCGTGTGTATTTGGACAAATGTGTGTGCGCGCTTTTACCGTTGTAACTATTTTGTTGTGCTCTTTGCACAATATTTTTGTTATCCATTGCTCTCTCTTTCTCTCAATATGTTTAGTTTTTTAATTTTTTTGAGGACGATATATTTCCCCAAAAACATCACGGCAAACAATAGTATCATTTTTTTATGCAACTGATAGTGATATTAGAGCATTATAATGCAATTACATCCTTTTTAAGAACAATTAACTGGAAGAATATATTGAACATTGGCATCGTAAGGTAGAAAATAAGTATCTTAAATAAAAACTATGAAGAAAACAGACTCTGGCTCTGTTCACAAAAATGATTCTTGAAAAAACATTTGGCACATATCAGATTACACACATTAACGCCTTAACAGGCAATAAATATAGTGCCAATGCAGTTTCCAGTTGGTTAAGAAAAAGTGCAAAGTAACATTAATAACAGCACAAGTCGATCAAAGCAACCTGTTTTGATTCAAGATTTGAACTACTTTTCAAAAGTCTGCTGCCTTTCTTTCAACGGTTCTTTGTCACCATTCAATCGCTACATCTCTTACACTAGTGAGGAACGCTGTACTGTATATAATGTCAGCATACGTGTGCCATATACACGTTTGTATTTGCATTGTTGGGCCGTTTCCCATCATCTGAAGAAAATGGGTGGGACGGTTGTGTTGGGATTGGATTGTCACTTTGAGGTTTTAAATTGCGTTGTCTTTGTTGCGACTTCATGCAAAATTAGACGACATAGTTCGTTAGTGTTGGTGAGATGGCAGTGTTCATCTGCCTTGAATCCAAAACGTTCCAACATTGTGGAGGAGGGTTAGGCTTTGGAACTAATTCCAGAGACCAGATGGGTTTCATGCATCCGCTTTCAAGTCGTGAGATTTTTTTTTTTTCTTCCTCAAATGGCTGGCCGTACAGGTGGACACTTCTCTCGCTCTCTTTTGTTTCAGTCTTGTCAAAAACATTCATACGCCGGATTTCCAGCACCACGCCGGACTACTAATCCATACCATTGTGTCCTCAGATGCAGATTGATCTTACTTTATGCATCCCTGCTCATTTTTGTGCGTCTCAGACACGGGACGCACATCGAACGATATCCCTGATCAGAATCAGGATCATCTTTATTTGCCAAGAATATCAAAAACAAAACTTTTCTCCAATAGTTGGAGCAGCTCGAGTACGACAACAGGCAGCCACTGTGACAAAATATACTTTTAGGACATAAAAACACACTATGGGGACTCATTGAGCAATGAAAGGTTACCAGTAATGTGGTAATGCTGATACAATGACATTTGTGGAAATGATGCAGAGTCCTTAAGCAATTTAGAGCAGTTTGAAGTGACTAATAGTGCGATAGTCTGGTGCAGTGACAATTGTGCACATGGTGCAGATAGTTCTCAAGCACATGAGTGGCCAGAATTGGTCAACAACAGATATGCAAAGAGTGCAGAGTGACGAGATTACTACAGTGAGTGCACGAATAATGTAGTAGTATCTCAACAGAGATGTCCACAATTGGCAGTATCTTACAATGGAACTGTTTAAAGGTCAGAGGACAAAGATTTTCAAATTTTTCTTGATAACTGTAGAACCCCTTTACGAACCACATCTGCGATTTTGAAGTGATTATATAGCAGATATACAGCAGTTAAATCGATAAATATGATGCAGAATCCGCCTTCTGCTTTTTGCATCCAGCGCCTTCCGGTCTTCGTCTCTTTCCGGCGCTCTGATGTCACACGAGCCAACCAGCCTGTTCATTCGGCGTTCTGTGCTATTGTTCCATGCTGTTGTTCCCGTCCTTGTATATTTGTTGTCTAATGATTAAACGATGTCACGATGGTTTATTGTGTGGCATTTGGTTGTACAAATGGTTCAGGCAGGGGCAAGAGTTTGTTGGGGGCTTTCCAAGTGAAAAAGGAATACGTGACCAATGGATAGGGAAAGTCACTCAACAGGTGAAGAATCGTGGTCAGCTATGGGTGACTAGCAAGCATTCCAAACTGTGGTGATCACTTCGAACCGGCGTGTTTTGAGAAAGACTTTGCAGAAAGCATTGGATATAGAGGTAGAGGCGGAAACCAGTCACGGGTCATTGCTGTTCAAGTCCAAGTCTTTTAACATATTGTCAAGCTGAGTCTCAAATTCATGACTCGAATTTGGTCATCGAGTCATCAAATTCATGACTCGAATCTGACTTGAGTCCAAGTCATGTGACACCTCTGTCCACACCTCTGGTATTATGTGAATTACACAGTGATCAGACAAGCCCAAAGCTGCGCAGAAAATAGCAGAGTACCAGTTCTTCAGTGTGGTGTAGCAGTGGTTGAGAATGTAATGATGTTCTGTTTGGGACTATGATTTTTAAAAGGTAAATTGGTTTGTTTTGCTTGTAAATAATTGGCAAAAATAGTATGAATAGTCATAAACGATACTTTTATATGGTGGTGGTACACTTATGCAATCATTTTTGTAAGTATGTCAATCATATGGTTGTGGTAATGCTCAAAATTAAGTGATTTTCTTAGGGGAAGAGGGTTAGGAGCACACACTATAACAACTGGCCCCCCTCAGTCCAACAAATAAAAGGAAAGCCTTTGTTGTTGTTTTTTTTTTATTATTAACTTGTTTTGTCTACTACTGTTTGTTTGCGGACAAACTTCTTGTTCACAGTCACATATCTTGCGAATATCATATCTCAAGTCACTGTCAATCGAAACTATGGTATGGCATGGTCATGCTGTACCTCCTCAGAAATGGTGCGACCAACTGAAAAAGTCGGTCGCACCAGTGCGACCAACTGAAAAAGTCGGTCGCAACTGAAAAGGTCAGTCGCACCAGTGCTACTAGTCCAAAAGTTAGAGCCCTGTTTAAGTGTCTGTGTGTGAAACACATTTCCATTGTACTAGCATTATATTTGCAAGTGGCTACATTTTGAGTCAAGTACTGTCAGTGAAAAAAAATTGACAGTGGCAAAGTTTGTCAAAAAACTGTATTAAGATAATATTTCTGTTTCCTATCAAATTATCTTAATTTTCATTTTCAAGAAAAAAAAAAAAAAAAAGATGCGCGAGTGTTTACAGACTCCGAAAAACGACAGCTTGGACATGCGGCGTAGTCTTAAATTGTGACTGCCCAAACGTGGATATTCTACCCCACTTCTAACTTGACAAAACACCTTGCGGTAAATTGCAAATGTTTCTCTCTCGCGCACGCAAACACGCGCACGCACGCATGCACACACACACACACAAAATCAATGTCTTGTCAGCAAACAGCTTCTTCATTAAGTCATTTAAGTGAATAAAGCAAATGTTTCTGTAGGGCCCAATGCATGCGTTGTTGGTTTTGGGGCAGTTTAAAATTTAAATAGTGGCGTGTGTGTGTGTGGATTCCCATCTATTATTATAATTTTTGTTTTATTAATTTCTAAATTTATTTTATTTTTTTTACTCAGAAGCTACGAGTTACTCGAGTAGTTTTTTGACAGATCACTTTCTTACTCAAGTAAATATTTGGAGGACTACTTTTTACTTTTACTTGAGTCATATTTGTGTTTCATTTATTTGTATTTGTGTTTGAAATTGCCTCACTGAAAATATTTCAAGACAAGAACACAGTTTGCTGCTCAATGTGAATTGAAGAAATAAAACAGTTGATTATCTCAAAAAAGAAAAACAATTGGTCATTCATTTTAAGTGAAATGGCTTATTTTTTCTTGTGTATTCATAATAGCTTTTTAACCAAGCAAAAATAGAATTCATCTGAATACCCAAATAGTCGCTAAAAACCTTGGTAAGATACTTGAATACTAAAATATTCGATAGCTGCATCCCTACACTACAGGGAATAAAAAATTCAAATATACTAGACTTTTCATTTTGGCGTCATAGGGGCAAATCATTGGTCATGGATTATGTCACACTAAAAGGAGTTCCTGACTAAATATGTCGGGCCGGATCTGGGAAATCAACCACTATAGCAAATCGGGCCAATGATGGGTGCTAAAATCTTGTAGTCTGATCCAGTCACAAGGTGGACACAGCAGTGTGTGTTGTTTACATTTATCTAATGCACTCAAATAAAGAAATAATAATGCATATTATGTTAAAACTTGTAAACTTACAGATTGATTAAAAACAAATGAAGTGTTGGGGATGTGCTATATGTACTACATTCAGTATAACGGCATGAGAAGAAATGATTTGAACTTCATATCTGGCTGGACACTTACCTGCTCAATACTAAAAAGGCCACTCTGACAGCTACTTCTGTTTGACCCAGTTTTGTATCCGCTTTGACGGAGATCTTGGCTAGTGATGTAGATAAATTCGAGAAATTCCAATGACCTGATTTACAAGCCTCTTGGCAGAGAAACATCTGAAGCTCAGGAATGCGTGGACAATTCTAATTCATAGTTCACGTTTCCCGGGGCACCATAGAGCCAATACTGTATTACATCCCAAATACTAGAAAAGATTGGTTTGGCAAAATACGGGATGTTTAAATAGAGGCAGACTTTACACAAAAACTGTATCTCAGTATTCTTCTGTGCTCTTTTGAGCATAGTTTATTTTCTACTGAAGCTATTATAAACTGTCCAAAAAATACATAGCGGGAAAAAGGAAAATGTGTGATAGTTTTCACCTTACGAGTATGTTATCCTGTATTTTTCCCACATCGCAACGTGTCGCGGGATTACAATAAAAATAATGCAATTTTTTTCCAATTTCAGGCAGTCCTAACACACACACTCACACACATACAAGCAAATGTGCGCACTAACACTCACTCACACACACACACAAACACACACTTTCACGCTTGCACTTACGCACACACACGCGCACACTCAAAACGCGTGCACACTCATACAATCACTCTCACACACACACGCAAACACACACACACACAAACCCACCCCCATGGTGCTTCCTGCCTGCTCCAAAGATGACATCACCTCTTGGACAAAAGCAACATGGCAGGCAAAAAGGTGGCAGAGGCAGGTTGTCATATACTGCTAGTGGTGATTGGTCACAAAAAGATGCCACCATATTGTGAAGACATGATGGTGTGTCTGAGTGTATGTGTGTTTGTGTGAGTGTGTGTTATATTACTTTAAAAAACGTGTGCGTGTGTGTGTGTCTATTAGTGTGCATGTATGTTTGTTTGTGTGTGTGTGTGTGTGTGTGATATTGTGAGGACATGAAATGTGTGTGAGTGTGTGTTTGTGTGCGCATGTCTGTCTGTTCGAGGTGCGCTGTGTGTGTGTTACTGTGTGTGCGTGTTTGTGTGCGTGCATTAGTGTACTTGTGACCGTGTGTGTGAGTTTGTTCGTGTATATGTGTGCGCATGTTTATTAGTGTGCTTGTATATGTCTGTTTGTGTGTCTTCTACACGGAGGTAACCAATCAGAGGAAAGGGGGCAGTCTTAGCCAAATATGGACAAAGCAGATACAAAACTGGGTCAAATAGATGTAGTTGTCAGAGTGGCTTTTTTCTGGACACTCGTAAGACAAAACCAAGGTGTTTTGTTTTTTTTCAATGAAATTGACACTTTTATACAAAGTCCATGTCTTCTTCTTTTCCTTTCGGCGTGCCCCGTTAGTGGTCGCCACAGCGCATCATCCTTTTCCATATAAGCCCATCTCCTGCATTTTGCTCTCTTAACACCAACTGCCCTCATGTCGTCCCTCACTACATCTATCAACCTTCTCTTTGGTCGTCCTCTAGCTCTCTTGCTTGGCAGCTCCGTCCTCATCATCCTTCTACCAATATACTCACTCTCCCCCTCTGGATGTGTGTGAAACCATCAAAGTCTGCTCTCTCTAGCTTTGTCTCCAAAACATCTAACCTTGGCTGTCCCTCTGATGAGTTCATTTCTAATTTCATCCAACCGAGTCACTCCTACAGAGCACCTCAACATCTTAAATTTCCGCCACCTCCAACTCTGCTTCCTGTTGTCTCTTCAGTGCCACTCCCTCTAATCCGTACATCATTGCTGGCCTCACCATTGTCTTATAAATATTGCCCTTCATCCTAGCAGAGACTCTTCTGTCACACACCCGACACCTTCCTCCACCCGTGTCAATCTGCTTGGATTCGTTACTTCACTCTTACCACACTCACCATTGCGCTGGACTGTTGACCTCAAGTCCTCCACTCTCATCATTTCTTCTCCCTATAGCGTCACTCTTCGGCCTCCACCCCTCTCATTCATGCACATATATTCTGTCTTACTTCGGCTAATCTTCATTCTTCTCCTTTCCAATGCATGCCTCCGCCTTTCTAACTGTTCCTCCACCTGTTCCCAGCTTTCACTGCAGATCACAATGTCATCTGCGAACATCATGGTCAACGGGGATTCCAGTCTAACCTCGTCTGTCAGCCTATCTGTCACCACTGCAAACAGGAAAGGGGCTCAGGGCTGATCCCTGATGCAGTCCCACCTCCACCTTAAATTCGTCTGTCACACCTACAGCACACTTCACCACTGTTCTGCTGCCCTCATACGCCCTGTACTATTCTAACATGCCACTGGCACTCCAGACTTCCGCATGCAGTACCAGTTCCTCTCCGTGTACGGTCATAGACTTTGGATCTACAAAGACACCATGCAACTCCTTCTGCCTTTTCTGTACTTCTCCATCAACACATTCAAGGCAAATAATGCATCCGTTTTACTCTTTTTAGGCATGAAACCATACTGTTCTCCCAAATACTCACTTCTGTCCCGAGTCTAGCCAGCGCTAGTCTTTCGCATAACTTCATTGTGTGGCTCATCAACTTTATTCCTCTATAGTTCCCACAGCTCTGGACATCACCCTTGTTCTTAAAAAAATGGGCACCAGCACACTTTTCCTCCATTCCTCAGGCATCTTCTCACCCGCTAGAATTTTGTTGAACCTGGTCAAAAACGCCACAGCAACCTCTCCTCGATGCTACCATATCTCCGCAGGTATGTCATCAGGACCAACTGCCTTTCCATTTTTCATCCTCTTTAATGCCTTTCTAACTTCCCCCTGACTAATCATTGCCACCTCCTGGTCCACCACACTTGCCTCTTCTACTCTCCCTTCTCTCTCATTTTCCTCATTTATCAACTCCTCGAAGTATTCTTTCCAGCTACCCAGCACACTACTGGCACCAGTCAACACATTTCCATCTCCATCCAAAATCGCTGTTTTTGAACTGTAAGTCATTCTACTCGAAGTGTGAGTTCGCTTCATTCATACTCGCAGGTGTCTACATTCCTACTAAAGGTAAAAATTAATGCCGCACTGCTAACGCTCACTGAACAAGTAAACGAACTTGAAAAAAAGCACCCAAATTCACCCCTCATTATTATTGGGGACTTCAACAAAGCTAAACTCAACCACAAACTCCCTAAATACAGGCAACATACTGACTGGCCTACAAGGGAAAACAACATTCGAAATCACTGCTATACCGTGCTAAATTACACATACTGTGCTATCCTCTGCGCAGCTCTGGGCTCGTCTGATCACTGCTTAATTCGCTTAATACCAACATACAGGCACAAACTTAAATTCGTGAAGCCTGTGGTGAGAACAGTGAAGAAGTGGACCTCTGAAGCAAAGTTAGACTGTTTCGACTGGACAGATTGGAATGTCTTTGAAACTTCAACTGGCAGCCTAGATGAACCTACGGATGTGTCTGTACCAACAAAGACATTTTGCTCGTTCAAAAACAACAAGCTGTGGTTCACTGCCAAACTTCAGCAACTTTGCCAGGCTAAATAGGACGCCTATCGAAGTGGTGATAGAGCCCTGTATAATTGCGCTAGAAACCAGCTGACTAAAGAAATTAACATCACAGAGAAATTATGCAGAAAAGATGGAAAAACAGTTCACCGCTAACGACTCCAAGTCAGTCTGGCGAGGATTACAATCGTTAACCAACTACAAGCCACCATCCCCCCAAGCAGAGAGCAATAAAGGACTGGCTGACGACTTGAGCAACTTCTACTGCATATTTGAAAAAGACACTTTCACACCCCACACCCACCCTGCCGCACCACCGACCACCATCACACCTCTGACTCCCCCTCCTGCGTTGACCATCCACGAAGAGGATGTGAGACGCAGCTTCAAATAACAAAAGATCAACAAAGCCGCAGGCCCAGACGTCCCCATCCTGCGTGAAAGTCTCCACAGACCAGCTCGCTCCAGTCTTCACAGCGATCTTCAATAAACCTCTGGAATTGTGTGAAGCTCCATCCTGTTTTAAACACTCCAGCATCATCCCAGTCCCCAAGAAACCTGCAATCTCGGGTCTGAATGACTATTGGCCTGTCACCCTGACATCTGTGGTCATGAAGTCCTTTGAACGCCTCTGGAGCTGCTGAGGCAGTCCTACACAGCAGTCATTGAATCGGTTCTGTGTTCATCCATCACAGTCTGGTTTGGTGGTGCCACAAAGGAGGACAAAATCAGCCTGCAACAGACAGTCAGGACTGTTGAAAAAATTATTGGTGCCCACTACCCACTCTTGAGGGCTTTCACGCTGCCAGGACCAAAACAAGGGCACACAAAATCCTCTTGGACCCTCCACATCCTGGTCACCACCTATTCCAGCTCCTTCCCTCAGGTAGTCGCTATCGAACAATGCAAACTAAAACTAGCAGACATTCCAACAGCTTCTTCCCTTTTGCCATTAACTTCTTAAACAGTTAACTTACAATTCCATTGTAACATGCTGCCAATCTTGTCTTGAGTTTCTTGTCACATCTCTTTTGGGCCAATTACACATTCTTTCTGCACTCACTGTAGTAGTCTCACCACTCTGCACTATTTGCATTTCTGTTGTTGACCAATACTGGCCACTCATGTGCTTGAGAAGTATCTGCACCATTGCACAATTGACACTGTTGCAGATTATCACAGTACTAGTCACTTTAAACTGCTTAAATTTCTTGAAGTCTCTGCGCCATTTGCACAATTGTCAAAAAAAATAAAATAAATAATAATAATAATAATTGTATCTGCATTACCGGTAACCTTTCATTGTACAGTGACTCTCCGTACTGTGTTTTTATGTCTCAAAAGTATTTTCTGTCAAATGGCTGTCTGTTGTCGTACAAGAGCGGCTCCAACTTCCGGAGACAAATTCCTTGTGTGTTTTGACATACATGGCAAATAAAGATGATTCTGATTACATCAAACACATAAGCCGTACGCTCAGGCTAATAAACTCGTCATCATTAGACTTAAGCTAATGTTCACGTTTACAGCTTTAAATAAGTAGCTCACTGTTGTTGACCCCAATATTAGCTGCTAGCTTACAGAGAAGAAAGGTCCTCTTTGTCAAATATTTTATTAGCCACAACATACTTCCTTGATAAATGCTTGTGTATCACTGTCATGGTGCCATGAAAGGCAAGTTCTGTCTAGCAGGATGTGCATTACATTCCTCTTTAGTATTTTGGGTGAAATGCTCAAATTTCCGGGCTCCGTTGCTAACGACAGTTAGCCATACTTCTTTCGGGTACGTCACGGCCAGAGGTGGGTAGAGTAGCCAAATATTGTACTCAAGTAAGAGTACTGTTACTTTACTAATAATACTTTAGTCATTTGTAACGTCTGGATTATTATTTTTTTTTATTTTTTATTATTTTTTTTTTAATCAGAGCTGGATCAAATAAAAAAAAAATTATATGTGGGAGTCGACACACACCTGCCACCGTTTCAATTTTTAACTGCCCAAAAACCAACACCACATGCATTGGGCCCTACAGAAAGATTATTTGCTTTATTCGCTTAAATTGACTTCATCAAGAAGCTGTTTGCTGACCAGACATAGTGGTGTTTTCTCAAGTTAGAAGGGGGCTGAAATATCCAGATTTGGGCAGTCACAATTAAAGAGCTGCATGACAAAGTTGTTGTTTTTTTGGTCTGTAAACACACTCATGCGGCTGTTTTGTTTTGGGTTTCTTTTTTCTCCCGAAAATGAGTCATTTTGATTGGCTCGCAAAGGCTACGTGCGCGGTCATGTGACTGCCTTGTGTCGTCTGATTGGTGAGTTGGAGTCAAATGACAGTGTTCACGTTTGATTGGCGCAAAGGGCCGCCCTATGCGGAAGTCGAAGATGGAGTCTAAAAATAGACGCGCGCACACATTAATGGATAAATAAAAGTAGCGAACAGCATGTCAATCATTCTAACGGAGTAAAAGTATCGATCCTTCTTCACATAAATACTCAAGTAAACGTAAAGTGCATTTAAAGTACTCTGACATGTACAGTTTATCGAAGATGTTACTTGAGTAAATGCCGTGACCAGCCCTGGTCACGGCCCACCTGTATTGCCAGTATTGTGCGCATGCGTCATCAGAAAGACACCACTACTGCACATGCACCACGGCCAGAAGGCAGAACGGATAAGCAGCAAATGACAACATCGCCTATTAAATGAATTGTCAACAATTTTGATTGTCAGTAGCTGACTCATCTTGGCAGCCCAAGTGCGAGGGTCAATCGGGTGCGAGTCGGCGACTGCAATTTGTTCGCCACTATCCACCCCAGTCGCATTTGGCCGTGCTGCTCAGTGTACAGTTTATCGAAGATGTTACTTGAGTAAATGGGCCTAAGTTGACAACATAACAAAACATGTCAGCTGATGATGTTCAGAATGAAATATTGTAGTCTCTCATTTTTCGCAGGGGGGTTATGGAATGGATAGACTAAATTCCGCAAAGTAGCGACTACATATTTTATTATTTATAGATATTTTAAAGCTTTATGCATGATGTCCCGATGCAACTTTTTCCACTTCCCATCCGCTACCAATATTGCAGCCTTCAGTTTTGGCCGATACCGGTCCGATTTCAGCAATACTCATACATAATTTACTTATTTTTGCAGTATGGAATGTTGGAAAAGGATTGCTCAAGTGATATTACTCAAATAGAGAATCATAATCCGCGACAGTATGTATGAGGAAAAACTGGGTTACATAAAATAACTGTTGTACACGTCTTCACCTCTGAGGGGCAGTGTGGTGCATGTAATGAGATACATACTTGCAGTAACAAAGATATAAGACGTCATATATTGTTATTATAACTCGTTTTCCCACAGAGTTTGAAGATTATATGCCAGAAAGTATTGTTATATTGCCTGTATGTATGCGTTTATACAATTTGTGTACAAATATTCATTATTTTAAGAGATAAGTGCCGGCAGTTTGATGCAACTTTTTGTTAGCTCGTCAATGGTGTTTTTCATTCCTTGTGCGTTAGCTTTGAGCTAGTGAATTTTGTGACCAAAAATGAAGACAGAAACCAAGTCTGTGATGTATTTGATCATTCAATAGGCGTAATTCTTTTGTTGTCTGTTTAGTTTCACAGTGAACTTCAACTGGAATATCAATAAACGACTAAGTAAGCAACATTCACGATTACTCCTTGCTAGTATGTTAGCACCTTAGCAACCTGTTGTTGTGATCACGTGGGCGATGCATGCCGTCCGGTCGCTGCTGGATAGAAGTGCTGGAACGGAACATGAAATTGACTTCTTGTATAAGAGTGAGAAAATAGAAGTCTGATCTGATCCGATCCTTGTTTTTTTTTTTTTGTTAACATCAGACCTTTTTCCGATCTCAAAGATCGGATTAGGACACCCCTAGATCATACCAATACAAAACACAGCATGCATGTGAGGTGCAGGTATTATTTTTGTCCACTCATGGTCACCATATTCATGTTCTGCAATGTAGTATCTGTGAATGTGCATGGCTTTAAGAGGCGGGGCCTGGCCTGGTGACTGACTTGGGGATCAGCGAATGAGAGTGTAGAGTTGGTTGTCATTGGCTCAGAAGAGCAGCTGGCTGTTAACTGGCTAACTGTTTGCCAGTCTGGCCATGCAGCTAGTGTATAAATGTGCTTGTTAGGTGGTTATCTTGTTAGCGTTTGTTCAACAAAAGCGACTGAAATTGCACCGGCATCTGTGTTGATCTTTGCCCACCTGTGGAGGGATTCAAATTTGCTACCGAAATTATCTAACGAGGTTTATTTTAGTGTAGACGTGCAGATGTGTATGCCAGTACCGCTTTGCAGGCAACACATTGCCCTTTTTTTCTTTTCTTTGAAGTGTGAAATGATCCCAAACCTTTGGACAGTCTCTGCAGTCGTAAAAAAAAGAAAAAAAAAACCTCTGCAATATAAAATGTGATATGTACGTTTTTTAAAATCAGCGATAAGGTGAGACCGCAAAAAGTGAAACGCGATATGGCGAGGGAGGACTGAAAGAGTCTTGACACTTGAAAGAGTCTTTGAAGACGAATCGTGGTTTTGTTGTTGTTGTTGTTTTCGCTGCATTCAAGCACTGCGTCCGGACATTGGAGTTGTTTCATTGTATGCATGAGAACATCTTCATCGAAGCAAAAACATTTTTTTAAAATTAAATAAATAAATAAATCCTTTCACACAACTTCCAACTTTTCCCCGCTTCAACTCTGGACAAGCCCATCCGAGCACACAGTAACGCGCCAGAGAACTGAGCAGAGCTGTTAAGGCCAATCGGAACCAGCAAATCGTGCCACTCACCTTCGGATAACTCCAACTCCAGCTCGGCCAGTTTGGCCCGAACCTCCACGGGTATCGGAACCAACGGGTCCCTGTCCGCCATTCCGCCGTCGTCAGGCGCCTCGAATCTCCCTTTTTCCGCGTCTTCTTCTTCTTTTTCCTTATCCACGTCAAGTCCCCTCGAAAAGATCCCAAATTTAAAAAAAAAAAAAAAAAAAAAAATACAGATCCGAATCGGGACGTTGCCGTCGGCGTGGGTTTGCTCCTCGTCTCTGTCTCCTGGAGCCGTCAAAGCCGACTATATGTAACCCAGCTGCTTCCGGTGGGTTGCCTGTCAAAGTAATAGAAGTATTCCCTACAATTACACCCCTCCGGACGTGGGGTTGAACTGAGCAATGCTTTTATTTTGAAAGTAAGATCCTGCATTTTCCGGGTTTCTCTCTGCTAATTACCGTTAGCCTTACCCAAAAGGTTAAAAACGCGTATTTTTCTGCCCTTAAAATGCTTTAATGTAAATCTACCTACTCCGCTATATTTAAATAACACTAAAATACATCAAAGGTATAACATAATACAATTAGAGATGGAGAACACAATAGTTTTAAAGTGATTTTAATTAATAAGGTAACAAATAAAGCCCCGCTTGAGTATCTTAAAAGTTAAATATTTAATTCAAATACTCTTTGGTTGCTGTTGCAAAAATGGACCGAATCTAATGTAATGTAAATAGACCGTCTAGTCTCTGGCTCCACCTGGTGGCCATCAAAGGAAAAGACAGTGACAGAGCCAAATCAATTGTGCAAATATATGGCCAGCGGGCCACATACTACCCGCTCCCGTCCTTTAATCCGGCCCAATTTGATCTGAGTGAGGTTATGTTAACCCCGTCATCCATTAGTGATGTGAAAGGGTTAGGGTTCGTATTAGTTATTAGTTATTTTTTTCTTCATCTCGCATCATTTTTACTGGGGGAAAAAAAAGATTGTTTCTCAATAACACAATACTTTTTTTTTTTCGCCGCCACGGTGACCGGCGGCACAGTGAGCGACTTGTTAGCCCATCTCCTTCACAGTTCTGAGGACGCGGGTTCAAATCCCCGGCCTCGCCTGTGTGGAGTTTGCATGTTCTCCCCGTGCCTGCGTGGGTTTTCTACGGGTACTCCGGTTTCCTCCTTCATCTTAAAAACATGTATGGTAGGTTAATTGAGGACTCTAAATTGTCCATAGCTGTGAATGTGAGTGAGAGTAGTTGTTTGTTTCTATGTGCCCTGCGATTGGCTGGCGACCAGTTCAGGGTATACGCCTCGTGCCACGCGAATGAATAGTTCTTCTTCGTGTGGGAGCGATGGTTCTGGTAGAGATCCTTTAGATACTTGGGGATATGTTGGACAAACAGGCCACAGTATTGTCCGTATTGTCATTAAAGAATTTAAAAAGATTGAAAAAAAAAAAAAGATTAAATGAGTTAATCGATTGTTGTGTATGCAGAAGTTACATTATTTATAATGAAATAAAACAAATAATTATTTGAATAAACTTCTATAGTATATATTCACATGTATTCATAATTTATCGAAGTGAATAATCAACTGATTTATTGTAAAAACAAAAAAAAATATTTTTTAAATTGGATTCGTTAAATAACTGTCAATCAATAGTACAGTAATTCAAATGACGAAGAGAATGAATTATTTCATTATTAAAATAAACAGTGCCACCAGAAAGTATTCACATCCCTGCATGTTTTCAACATTTTGTGTTACAAACTTGAGTATAGATTTTTTTGTTTTTAATTTTTTTAAGTCCACATGAAATATGCCATAATGACAATGTAAAAACATATTTTCAGACATTTGCGTAAATTTATAAAAAATGTAAACATTCAAACATAATAGGTACAAAACTGTAAGTATTCGCACACTTGCTATGACACTCAAACTTAAGCTCAGGTGCATCTGATTTCCACTGATCATCCTTGAGATGCTTCCAACAAATTGAATGAAGTCCACCTGTGGTAAATTCAGTTGATTGAACATCATTTGGAATGGTACATATCTGTCTATATAAGGTCTGATAGTTGGCAGTGCATATCTGAGCAGAAACCAAGCAATGTAGTCTAAGGAAATTGTCTGCAGACCTCCGAGACCGGATTGTGTCAAGGCACAAATCTGGGGAAGGATAACAAAAGAAATTCAGCAGCATTGAAGGGCCCGAAAAGCACTGTGGTCTCGATTATTTGGAACCGCCATAGTGGTGGGCAAGTGAAGCCTCACGAAGCACTGAGGCTTTCCTAACAATTGCGCCGAAAAAGATTCAACGTTTTCAAGGCTTCAGTGACGGTGACATCTGGTGGACAACTGAAGCCATAGCAACCTCAAAAGAGGACGAAGCACTCGATCTCGAAGCACTGGCACTGTTTCCCATCCATCCATTATCTGAGCTGCTTGTCCTCGCAAGGGTCGCGGGAGCGCCGGAGCCTATCCCAGGTATCATCGGGCAGGAGGCGGGGTACACCCTGAACTGGTTGCCAGCCAATCGCAGGCCACTTATATCCAAACAACCATTCGCACTCACATTCACACCTACGGGCAATTTAGAGTCTTCAATCAACCTACCATGCATGTTTTTGGGATGTGGGAGGAAACCGGAGTGCCCGGAGAAAACCTATGCAGGCACGGGAAGAACATGCAAACTCCACACAGGCGGGGCCGGGGATTGAACCCCGCTCCTCAGAACTGTGAGGCATTTCGAATCACTCCGCTTCCGTAAGAGTGACACAAGTACCAAAGACTCGGTATCATTTGCCTATCACTAAACCACCAGGACCCTTCCTAGATCTGGCTGTCCGACCAAGCTGATTAACCAGGGAAGAAGGGCCTTGGTCAAAGAGGTGTACAAGAGCCTTATGGTCACTAAGGCGGAGCTCCAGTATTCCCTTGCGGAGATAGAACAATCCAGAAGGTCAACCATTGCTAACGCACTCCACCAATCAGGCCTTTAATTGTAGAGTGGCCAGACGGAAGCCACTTCTCACTAAAAGGCATATGGCAGCCCGTTTGGAGTTTGCCAAAAGGCACGTTAAGGATTCTCAGACCTGCAGAAACAAAATCCTCTGGTCTGATGAAACCAAAATGGAACTTATTGGCCTGAATTGCAAGCGTTATATCTGGAGAAGAAAAGACCCTGCTCATCACCTGGCTAACACCGTCCCGACTGTGAAGCATGGTGGTGGCAGCATCATGCTGTGGTTCTGTTTTTCTGCTTCAGGAACTGGGCGACTAGTACGCATAGAGGGTAAGATGACAGCTGGCAAATATAGAGAAATTCTTGAAGAGAACTTCCTCCAGAATGCTCTGGAACTCAGACTAGGGCGTTGATGCACCTTCCCACCCGACAATGACCCAAAGCACACAGCCAAGATGACAAAGGAGTGACTTCAGGAGCAGCCTGTGAATGTCCTTGAGTGGGGCAGCCAGACCTCAGACTTGAATTCAATCGAACATCTCTGGAAAGACCTAAAAATGGCTGTCCACCATGCAAACCGATCTAAAAGGTGTGAAAATAAAAAGAAATAAATAGAATAATAATAAAACAACAACAACCTTGACAACAAAGAACATAGAATTCCATTGTTTACTTTCACACTTATGAAAATAGTCTTGCTATTGTCAATGGCAGATGGCACCCTACTCAGGCAAAGGAATCAAGTCTAGATTTAGCATGTTGAGGAAAGGGGACCAGCTATCTACGTATATGTGTAATTGATTTTTTCGTTCTGCTGATATTTTTTCTAACACAAGATATTCTATGAGATTTAGCCACTGATTGATGTTAATAGCTTGTTTGTTTTTCCAGTTTAATAGAATTGTTTTCTTTGCGGTAGCCAACGCGACAAGTAATGATTGTGAATATTTATTAGGGAGGTCAATTATGCTTTAGTCGCCAAGTATGCACAATCTTGGGGAAAGTGGAATCCTGCAGTTTAAAATATACAAGCGGTTTTGTATAACCGAAGACCAAAAGCATTGAATTGGTATACATTCCCAAATAGCATGACCTGGCCGAGTCTAAGTCCTGACCCTAACCCTATTGTTGATGCTGTGGCATGACCTTAAAGAGGCGGTTCATGGTCGAATTACAATTCTCCAAAGACGAGTGGGCCAGCATTCCTCCACAGTGCTGAGACTCATTGCAAGTTATCGCAAACGCTTGATTGCAGTTGTTGCTGCTAAGGGTGGCCCAACCACTTATTAGATTTTGGGGGCAATCACTTTACCACACAGGGCCATGTAGGTTTGGATTTTTTTTCTGCCTTAATAATAAAGAGCTTCATTTAAAAATTGCATTTGGTGTTTACTTGCGTTGACTTTGATTAATATTTAAATTAGTTTGACGATGGGAAACATTTAAGTGTGACAAAGATGCAAAAAAAATAAATCGGGAAGGGGGGAAACACACACCACTGTATTTTATAGACATTTAATATTTTATTAATTTTTGCACCATTTTTGCATTTTTTTGTAATTTCATAAAATTGCAAAATAAACAATTTTAAATATTTTGACACATTTTAACCATTAGCATATTAATTATAATTACATTCATTGACAAATGAGAATTCATTTAATTCAAACTTTCATATTTCTACATACATTTACAGTAACTTGTTTACCTCATCTACAAATGATCTGTTGCATATATTTATTTTAGAAATCAAATGGAACCCTCAAACCCTGGCCCTGCCCGAGTCGCATTTTTTTTAATTTACTTTTACTGTACTCATAATCCCTTTAGACAAAAATACTACATTTGAAGGAAGCAAACACCAAAAACACAAAATGGGATGTTTGAATCAATTAATGCTTGGAAATCAGTGTGATATGTGAATCAAGTGCAATTTTCTTTAAAGTAAAATTTTGAACACCTTATTTGTCATAGTCATAGTTCGACAAATATTAATTTTAGAGTTTATAAATGTAAGTAAAAGACAAAAAAATCATCTCCTCAACAGTGCCTAAATGTTTATTTTTCAGTAAGCTACAATTATTTCCTCCAAATGAGACAAGTTGAACATCCTGACACAAGAGTAACTTAAATTATCTCTAAGCCAACCACGCGTTTTGATTCCAGTCTCACGCTAAAGAAAAAACAAAAAGTCAAATTGTAACAAAAAACAACCACAAAAGACAAAGAAAAAGATGGTTAAAGGTGTCTTTAGGCGAGCCCTGACGCAGAGTCCACGATTGTCCACAGCTGTTAGCGTAGCCTGTAGGTTAGGGCTAATGAGTGTAACCACAGTGAGTAGATACAACTTGAGTCTTGTGCATTCCTCAGGTTTTACACAAAAACAGAAAAACAATTTCTCAGTTGTGACCATCAGGGGATAATGGAACTCACAAAACGAGCCAAACAGTGAGGACGAGCAATATGAATGGCTGGGGCGCAGTCCAATTGCAGTGATGGTGGCCATCTTTGTGGCAGGGGCGGGGCTCTGTTCGTTTTGCGCACGTGCGCCCGTCCAGAGTCCGACAGAGGTCAGCCCAGCGATGATGAGAGACAGCCGAATGGAAGGCTATTTACATACTAGGGCATCTTGCGGTCAGTTTTATTATTATTAATTTTTTATTTTTTTTAAAAGAAGCTTGCGCCAGAGTGACTCGCATGAAAAGGTAAAAACCAGAGCAAAAATAACAGCTTATATGTTCCTACATGAACAAACATTGAGGCAGGATCAACATTTCAGGAGCCAAACGTAGCCGTGAGCTAACAAGCAGGCAACTAACGAGAAGGATGCACCAGTTAACCTGCGCTCCAAATGTGCTTTACGTGTCACAACCTCACCAGCGTACACATCAGATGCACAAACACACAAAAAAAAAACAACAAAAACAGGAAGATGATGATTACAGTAGCAAAAATAACACAGATCCTGTGTGGTATTGCAGATGTGCTTAGCTTAGCATCAAGATTGAAGAGGGTTTGCCATTTGTAAAGCTGTTAAAGAGTGAGAGAATGCTCAGCAAAATAAATTGTTAGTCAGTGTTTGTCAATGCACATTTAACACCATTTTTACCTTTCTGTCTTTATGTTAAGCTAAGCTAGGCTAAGTACATCCACAAGTTTGGTAGTGATCAGTCAAGCACGAGAAAAAGTTTGTTTCCCAGAAAGAAGTCCAAAAAAAAAAAAGCCGTTGAGGAAGTTGTGATCTTTTGCACTGATGAGTGTTTGCTTTGTTTCTTTTTTTTTTTTTTTTTAGTGGAGTCATCAACATGTAAACAAGACAAAAAAGCCACCCATGTGTTGATGGAATGAAACCAAATAGAACAAAACACAAAAAATGTACAAAGAGTTCGTCAAACTCCACACACACAAATCAAATTAGAAAAGAAAAAGTTTCAAAAGCACAAGTCTTTTTGTTGTTGTTTAAATCCTACATCCAGCTCGTTAGCAACATTAATAGATTTTTTTTTAGGTACCTCTTATATGTTTTTTTTTGTTTCAATCTGAGTATTTACAATTGTACAAGCAAAGCACACACCTCAAAGTGCATAATATTTAATACAGTATCAACTCTGTTTGCATTTACACGGTTTCACTTTTACCCGCCCAAAACAACCTGAATGCAAACTATTCTCTTTTTTTGTACGATACAAAAAAGGGCAAAAGGAAAAAAAAAAAAAAAAAAAAGACGCTGATAGATTTGCACTCTGCCTTACGTCAGTAAATATTCTCTCTTCTTTATTAGCCATAGGGGAGGGACAAATACACTCTACGCTCGTCTGGTATAAAAGTTAAGGCAAAGTCACTTTTCAAGTTCAAATAAAATTCAAGTTTCTCAAACACTGGATGGAAATCTTTTGCGTGTTTTTGCGTGGAGACGAAGCCTGCTGCTGCTGCTTTCCCTCTCGCTTAAAAACAAACAAGAAAACAAGGAATAAACAGCACAGCTTCATAAATGTCTTCTCCCGTCAACCGCAAAGAAAAAAAACCCAAAAGAATTCAACCATCCGAGTGCATCTCAGTCCTTAAAAAAGGGAAGGGGAAAGAGAGAGAGAGAGAGGAGGGGGGGAGGGGAAAGAAAAAAAAAAAAAAAAAATCACATTTCCCTCTCTTGCTGGGAATTACCCACAATGCTTCAGGCGGCAGGAAGACGCGTTTGTGGTGTTTGGACTTGGACACGCTTGCTTATTATGTACATTTGAAGCAAACATGCAGCGCGTGAGCAAGGCCAAAATGGCTGCTACAGGGCGCTCAGTTTCCCCTCACGAGAAGCATTGGGTGGGAACTCTGGCTCAGCTCCACGTCTCTGCTACTTCCACCAAAAAAAGTCATCTAGCCCCATCGACTTTCAACCCAAAAGCACAGCAGCCACCCAACCACCACAGGAATGACCAAATATGGTCATCATCGAGGGGGAAAAGATTGGCTGATGTGACTCTCAAAACACGTAAAAATGTTACATCATACTCAGGAACCCGACATGAATGCTTTGTGTTTTTGTTTTGTTTTTTAAGTCGCACACGCTTCTCGTATCTTGCAAGTGCAACTTGGTAGGTCGAGCCCACGTCTTCCGTTATCTACTTCCACGCCTTTCGTAAACTGCGAGCACAACTTTAGAAAGTCGCACCCATGTCTTTCATAGCTCGCATCCACGTTTTCGGTTAACTCCTTCCGCAAACTTTGGAGAGCGCAAGCGACACTCGTTAAGTCCTGCCCACATTTTTCATAAAGCACTACTTAAATCGCACCCACGTCTTTCGTAAAGCGTACGCACAACTTGGTAAGACACCCACGTTCCGTAAATCGGGAGTGCGACTTAGTGACACCCGCAGCTTTTGTAAAGCACGGGCGCAACTTAGTATGTCGCACACGTCTTCCCTTTTTCCTTCTGCACCTTTTGTAATGTGCGATCGCCCACATCTTTTGCAAAATGTGAGCACAACTTGTTACTAAGTCACACCGATGTCTTCTGTGTCTTGCTAGTGTCTTTTTAAGTCACACCAGCGTATTTTGTAAAGCGTGAGCAAAATTTAGTAAGTCGCGTAACACGAGCCTTTCGTAGCTCTAATGCAACTTTGGTATCATGCGAGACCGACTTAGAAATAGTTTTTTCCGTATCCTCCAAGTACACCTTGGTAAGTCACACTGGCGGCTTTCATAATGGCAATAAAATTTAGTAAGTCACACCTTCTGCCGCATCTCGCGAATGCGGAAACGTGCTTTTCATATCTCGCAAGCGCAACTTTATAAACTGTACCTGCACCTTTCGTGTAGCACGAGACCAACTTTGTAAGTCGCAACCACGCCTTTCGTAACCGAAAAAAACTTACTAAATTACACTCGTCTTCTATATCTCATGAGAGCAACTCGTTAGGTTGCAAAGGTGCCTTCTGTATATCGCAAGTGCAACTTAGTCTTACCTGCATCTTCCATATCTCGCTAATGCAAATTACTAAGTTGCAAACGTGCCTTTCGTATTTCGCAAGCACGGCTTACCAAGTCACACTCGCGCCGACAAACGTAATTTGCAAATTTTTTATTTCGTAAAGCCAAGAACAACTTACCAGTCGCACCTGCGTCTTGTATCTCGCATATACAACTAAGTCACAAACGCGCCTTTAGTATCTTGCAAGTGCAGCTTAGTAAGTCACACTCGCACTTTTCATATGCATGCGAGACATACTAATTTACAGCCGCGCTTTTCATAAAGCCAAGAACAACTTAGTCGTAGCTGCCTTTTGTGTATCGCGAATGCAATTTAGTAAGTCGCACATGCGCCTTAAGCATCTGTAATGCGAGTTACATAAGGAACAGGTGCAACATTATTTGCACAAGCGAGATTTGTAAATTGCGGAGTACAAAAAGCACACAAACGTCGTACGTATCACACAAAGGTTTCATATGTCACAGGGGAAAACGAGGCTGCGTTCATGAGATACAAAGGACGGAGGTGAGATTTGGTAAATTGTGCGTGCGGCAAAAAAAAAAAAAAAAAAAAAGTAATGTCATCAGCTGAGTATGATCTCACTTCTTCGTCTACTGTTATCCAAACGCTTGCCATGTTCCATCCTGGCGTGTCAATCAAAGAGCAGCAGTCAAACCCCCCCAAATGGCGGCTAGCACTCACTTCCTAGCCTCCCGAAACTAATCATTTTGAGTTCACACTGACGAAACCGGCCGACGCTTTCCATGACACTGTCCTGTTTTGTGTTCCAGTTGAGCCCACGTCGAGCTAACCGCGCAAACCGCTGGAGATGCTGGAGCGCGCTGCTCCGAGCTAATTCCGCAGAACGAAGCGTCTGACAAAGAGTGAAAATGAGCGGTGAGCGTATCACTCTGTTCCACCTTGCATGTGGAGGTGTGAAGGCATATAAAAAGGAGATGCCCAAAAAACACCACCACTGCTTTTCTACTGCTCAGACAGTGTTCGCTTGTGCAGAGTTGCAAAATTCCAGGAATTTGTAAAGTTGCAATCTTTCCATGGGAATGAAAGAAAATAAATGGGAATGAACCTGGGAATTGACAACATTCGAGGTTGGCCTTTAATAGGGAACTTAACTATAGTTGGGGGAAATACTTAGACTTACCAGTCAGTGCCTCAATTTGCCAGTTTTCACTTACCTTAGTCATTTGGTTTTGTTGCGAGCCAAAATTCGAGTCATAAGCAAGCTTCAGATACGCACTTGAGTAAAGTGTGCGTGTGTGAGTGAGTGGGGGGTGAGCAAATCTAATTTATTTATGTCTGATTACCGCAAAACTAAAAAATTGTGTTTATGCTTTTATAAGATACATTTCCATTAAATGACCCCAATTCCCAGTAAATTCCCATAGAAAGTTTCCAATTGGGAATATTTCCAAAATTGCCATGGAAATTTAGCAGAAAATGTCCATGCCTTTGCAACTCTACTGTGCCAAAACAAACAAAAAAAAGACTACTAAAAGTGATCATTAAAAAAAGAAGAGGGCTGGGGGGAAATCAAATAAATAGACTAAGACAAATGAGACAGTGCTTTACATGCACAGTAAAGTGCTTTTTGTCTGCAAGCCCTGATCCAGAAAAGAAGGCGTCCTCTTTGCTCGTGTTGAACATGTGGAGAGAATAAGAATTGAGTAGCCCTGACGTGTTTTTTTATCCATTTTGTTTTGTGTACGCATCAATGGAGTAGCGTGAAAAGGAAGGGCTGAAGGAGTGGCCCTACAGGGGGGACTTAGGCGGGGTGTGGTGGGAATCCTTCTTCCCCTGGTGTGGCGGCGGCGAGGCCCAGCGCCCAGCTAGCCTCCGGGGGTCCCGCGGGGGTCTTCCAGGGGCCAGTTTGGTGGACGGGAGGCATGTCTCTCTGTTCTTGGTCGCCTCGCCGCCCGGGCCTGAGATGTCGAGGCACTTCCTCTCCTCACCTGCGGGGGCAGCACCTGCAGGCTTGGCTTCCTTGGGGGCGGGTGGCTGTGTCGGTGCGGGTGTCTCCTTTGCCCGCTGGCAGATCTCGGCGTAGGAAGGCTTCCTCTGCTCCTGAACGCACAAGACATTTTTTATTTCATTCACTAGAAGTGCTTACTTTGGAACTTTTGTGTGGACTGCAGGAGCTACAGTGGTGCCTTGAGGTAAGCGTGACCCGACTTTCAAGTTTGAGATACGAGGATGATTTTTTTGCTTTGACTTGTGAGCACCAGTTTGGCAGATAGAATTATTGAACAATTGTTCAAAAAAGAGGCTTCAAGCTCACCACTCCCTGCTGACTTTTACTGTCAAAATAAACAAAGACTGAATTAAACTGTATTTGAAACAATCACTAGCCTCCACCAGCTTAATGCTAGCGCAATGTGAAATAACAGTCACAGGCTAACGAATAGGATCCATGTGGCAGTTTTAGAACCCGTTTAGCACACAGATCAGCACAATGTCCATTGAATTGAAGCAAAAAGTATGACAAAAAACTAATTCTTTACGTTCTCTTTAATGATGGTTCTTCTGTATGTTTTTTGAAAGTACAATATTGTAGAGCCATCTTTCTCATTAAGAAAAACATTACAAAAATGTGTGTTGTTTTTGGGAGGCTAGAACCGATTAAATTAAGTATTTTTAGTCACGAGCGTGGTCACAGAACAAATTCAACTCGTACCTCAAGACATGAGTGTAATGTCTAAAGTCGCATTTCCACCTAAAGTTCCGAAAAGGTTCCAATCAGATATGTTCAGCACTGCAGACACCGCCCCAAAAGTTTCTGGAGCTCTCAAAAATTCGACCTGCAAATTTGCAGATATTTTGGGAGGAACCAAGGCTACGTTTTTTTGGTGTTTAAAAGTTTAAGTTTTTGTGCTCAAGCTGAAGCCATAGCTCATATACAGTCCCCTTCAAAATTATTGTAACGGCAAAGCCAATTTGTATCTTTTTGTTGTATACTGAATACAGTAGGGTTTCAGATCAAAAGGTGAAGATGAGATAAAAATTCAGAATTCCAGCTTTTATTTCATGGAATTTACATCTTGGTGTTAAACAACTCAGGACAAAGCACCTTTTGTTTGAAGCCGTCCATTTTTTAAGTGAGCATAGGTATTGCAACGTGACTGATTCTGTTTCTGGTTGCTCAGGTGTTGCCTTTTAGATTGATTGCTTAAACATTAGATAGTGCTTGTTTTTGGCTTTCACCTGTGAAAACTGCATTTGCTGTTAAGCAAACATGAAGACCAGAGAGCTGTCTATGGGAGAAAAGCAAACCATTTTGAAGCTGAGAGAAGAGGGAAAATCGATCAGCGCTATTGCACAAACACTATGAATAGCCAATACAACAATTTGGAATGTCCTGAAAAAGAAAGATACTATTGGTTTACTGAGCAACAGACATCGAACAGGTCATCCAAGGGTATCAACAGCAGTTGATGACATAAACATTGTGAAAGCTGTAAAGAATCACCCAAAAACAACAGTCAGTGACATCACAAACAACCTCCACAGGGGTGAAGGTATCGCAATCCACTGTTCAAAGAAGACTTCAAGACAAGAAATATAAAGGCACTACCACAAGATGCAAACCACTCATCAGCAAAAAGAATAGGAAGGCCAGATTGGATTTTGGAAAGAAGTACAGAAATGAGCCACAAAAGTTTTAGAACAAAGTTTTATGGACTGTTGAGACCAAGCGTAACCTCTACCAAAGTGATGGAAAGGTCAAATTACGGTATGATGATGTAACTCATGATAGTAGCAGCAGAATGAATTCTGAAGTCTACAAAACCATTTTGTCTGGCAATTTACGGAAAAATGCATCCAAACTAATCGGAAAAAGCTTCATCATGCAACAAGACAATAACCCAAAACACAACAAAGGTCTTCATCAGGGGGAAAAAGTGGAAGGTCTTAGACTGCGAGTCAATATTAGTCAATATCCGGACCTTAACCCAATAGAGCATGCATTTTACCCACTGAAGAGGAGACTGAATGGCGAAACCCCCAGAAACAAACAAGAAATTAAAGACGCTGCAGTCAAGGCCTGGAAAAGCATTTCAAATCAAAAATGCAAGAGTTTGGTAAAGTCAATGGGTCGCAGACTTGATGCAGAGTAAGGGTTATGCCACCAAATATTAAATGTTATTCACCTTAAGTTAATTTAATAATGTCTACCAATACAATACAATACAATACAATAGTGGGTGGTTTCAAACAAAAGGTGCTCTATCCTGAGTTGTTTAACACATCTAGATGTAAATACCATGAAATAAAAGCTGGAATTTTTATAAAACTAGGAACAAAATTGTGAAAACAGTAGAGGCCATACATCCTAATACCGTTCCTGTTTATCTCCATTCCTTCTGCAGTTCATTTCAAACAAGTTTGCTTTGCACTTTGTATTCTGTGATTATTTGTTTGTACGATTTATACACTTATTTGTAAAATATTATAGATTTATTTTTACTCATCCTCTTTCACACATTTGTTTTAAACTGTTTTCTTTTTTTTGTTTTATTCATTATGTATTGTAAAGTAAAAGGATAAGCGGTAAAGAAAATAGATCGATGGATGGATGTAAAATTGAGAATTTATTATTTAACAAATTACTTATTACCACATAAACGCACACAAAACTACAGAAAATTGATACCAGCATCGATTCCCAGGTACCGAGAATGGATTCAAACGTGAAAGGTACCCATCTCTATGTTTAATGCTTTAAATTCTATTTATTTAATTACACAGTTTTTAATCAAAAACTATTATTGAGTGCCATCTTTCCTTGTTAAAAAAAAGTAAGACGAAGAACTTTTTTTGCGGGGTACAGGGAGGCGGGGCTGCACAGTGGATGACTGGTTAGCACATCTGCCTCACAGTTCTAAGGACCCAGGTTCAAATCCGGCCTCGCCTGTGTGGAAATTGCATGTTTTCCCCGTGCCTGCGTAGGTTTTCTGCGGCTACTCCGGTTTTCTCCCACATCAAAAACAAAACATGCATGGTAGGTTAATTGGAGACACTAAATTGCCCACAGGTGTGAATGTGAATGGTTATTTGTGTACATGTGCCCTGCGATTGGCTGGCGACCAGTTCCGGGAAAGAAGATTGGAGATACGAGTGTTTTGAGTTAAGAGCATGGACACAGAACAAATTAAACTCATATCGCAAGGTACCACTGTACTCTGAAGTGTGCACTGACCGTTGCAGCGCCGTTGACTTGCACTGACTTGCTGGCGGTAGACAGAGTACCGGGAACTCGCTCCACAGACAGCTGCACCTCCTTGGGCTTCACCTCGACAACCCGCGCTTCCCTGAAATGAAACACCAGGAAATTAGCTTACACATGTGGGAGGAATGACGTCCGTCACACGAAGCACATATCCTTCTCAATGTCACATCGCTGACAAATGACCAGAGGTGGGTAGTAACATGCTACAGGGGGATTTTTAGGATAGATCATGCTTGTCAAAGGTAGTTGTTATGCAAGCGTTTTCGGACAATTCACTGCTTACAACTTTGTGGGAAATGTTTGAGGATGGCCCCTTCCTGCTCCAACATGACTGTGCACCAATGCACAAAGCAAGGGTCCATAAAGACATGGATGACTGACTCTGGTGTGAATGAACTTGACTGGCGTGCACAGAGTCCTGACAACAACCTGATAGAACACCTATGGGATAACTTACAGTGCAGACTGAGAGCCGGGCCTTCTTGTCCAACATCACTGTGTGACCTCACAAACGGCGCTTCTGGATGAATGGTCAAAAATTCTCTACACACACTCCTGAACCTTGTGCAAAGCCTTTTCAGAAGTGTTAAGCTGTTATAGCTGTAAAGGGTGGACCAATGTAATATGATTAAGAAGGGGATGTCACTTCAGAGCATATGTGAGTCATAGCAGGTGAGCGAATACAGAATAATTTATACAGCCCCCAGGTGGCCAAGGCGTGCACACCAGAAGGAGCAGCAAACTGTCAATTGAAGTGAAGCAAAAACTGTTCTTTACATTCTATGTAATTATGTCATTCCTCTATTTTTAATGAAGTACAATATTCCATCCATCCCTTCATTTTCCATATCGCTTATCCTCACTTGGATCGCAGGTGTATTAAAGAGTGCTATTCATGTCAATGGGGAAAAAGGATTTACGATAAGAGTGCGTTACGAGCGTGCTCATAGAACAATTTAAGCATATCCCAAAGCACCACAGTAACTTGGAACAAGGTAAGGTGTGGTTCTTACGCTGCTGGAATGGAGGGAGGCAGTGGTGGGCACACGGTGGGGCTCCAGGTGGAGGCCGCAGCGGGGGTGGGCGTAGTGGGCGAAGATATGAGGCTCATGGGCATTTGAGAGGACGACGAGGAGGAGGAGGAAGAGGAGGAAGTGGGAGTCCGAAGATGCTCTTTGGGGCCAATCGAGGAGGGGGCTCCTCCAGGACTGGAGTCGACGCTCACATTCTGTGCAATATATTCACATAAAATTGTTATACAGATCTTAGGCTGCAACAATCACGATAAAAAAAGCCCACAAATTCCTGGAGGGACTGGTTATTAGAGCTTGGACTCACCGTCTAAATTTCCAATCACTTTTCGCATGGACAGAAATGAATGAAAAGCGAATCACAATCGAATCATTAAGGCTTCTTTATACTCGCGCGGGAGGCGACCACGCTGACGTCACTGCGGCTGTCCCACGCGTAGTTTGCCTTTATACTCGAGTGCAACCCATGCGCGCAGTTTTGAAAATGTACTGTAGTTCACCTCCAAGTCGGGGGTGTCGCTATAGCTGGTATTGGCTAGGACACCACAGGGTGGAGTTTCCTCTACATTTTTTTGGCCATTTCCGGTAGCCGTTTTTACTTTCCTTTCAGTAACAAGGAACAAAGCAACAACAATGGCGACCGTGGAACAGTGTCTCCTAGAACAAATGGACCTAGATGACCTAGATGATACGGTTAATTATGCTGCAAAACCGATCAAGGTGGCATAGATGGTATCTAGAACCAAGGGGCACGCTGAGTACGTCATCACAGCATGTGACTAAAATGGACCAATCACAAGAGATTATCTCCACAGCATTCTACACGCAGCAACATATTTTGCCGTGTGCGCGTCAAGCTACGCAGAGGGGCCGCGCGGGCCAATTCGTCGGCCGCGTGATGCAATGCGGGTGTTGTCGGCCGCGCGAGCGGGGGAGTATAAAGAGGCCTTTACTCCTTGTACTAGTCCGAAATTGTCCAAAAATGAAAAACCCAATTGATTATTTGAAAACTGTCTAAAGCCCCCTGGTTAAGTCCTGGTGAACGTTTTTTGGGGGGCACAGATTTTGTCTCAACACCAGAAAGCTAGCGCATTTTAACAACCGCTTAAGTTGTTGGCAAAACACTTGTTTTTAGTTAAAAAGGGCTTACTTTAACCAGGAGCCCTCATCGCATCATGGCCATGGTCTGTTTTAAGCCGGTCTCGGTGCCTTAAAATGCGTAACATCCATTTTGGCTGGCAACATATGCTTCGACTAAGCCAGCTAGTCATCTGCCACGGTTGCAGTCTGTCATGAACATTCGTGTAGCTCCTTCTCATTGCACGCTTTGTTCCGCGGAGATTATCATCTCAGGGGCTCCGTGAGCCATATATCAGCTAGTGGCTACCGTACTACGGCGCATGCGCAAAAAGTAAAAACGGCACCGGAAGCAAACAAAGGAAGTTACGCGGCTTCATAGCATTGCAGCTCGTCAAAATAAAATACATACTTTGATTTGTTTTCATTCGAATGCGAAAATAATGACTCGAGATTTTTGTTTTCAAGAGAATTCGCAAGTGATCAGAACTGGTGACTCATTCTTTCATAGCACGACTGCTTAGACATCATATTTGCATAAGAAAAGTCAGTGTAGGTTGAGTGAGGCGTACTCTGTCCTTCATGGGCGACGGGGCGATGACGACACTGCTGGCCAGCCGGGTGTCAAACGTGTCCTCTGTCTTGAGATGTCCGGCAGCACCGGGCAAAGGAGGGAAGCTGGACAGGCCCAACTCGAAGCTCGGAGACGGAGGTTTGGGTGGAGGTGGCGGCGGAGGCGATTGAGGTGTCACTCGCTTATCACACACACAAGTCACTTGATGTTGAACACCATCAACTTAAATATAAAACATGGCTCAAAAAAAAAAAAAAGGACTTACTGTAAACTTTTCATCCCTCTTTTTCCTAGAAGAAATATTTTTCATTTCAGAACAAGAAAGTTTCAAATGGTCTACAGTAGTACTTGAAAGTAGTATGGTGGCTCCCTGTTGTAGCGCATTAGAGAATCACTGCCTAAGTATGGTTCAGGTATATTTAACTTTATATGTTTGCATTCAGGCGGCACGGTGGACGACTGGTTAGAGCGTCAGCCTCACAGTTCTGAGGACCCGGGTTCAATCCCCGGCCCCGCCTGTGTGGAGTTTGCATGTTCTCCCCGTGCCTGCGTGGGTTTTCTCCGGGCACTCCGGTTTCCTCCCACATCCCAAAAACATGCATTAATTGGAGACTCTAAATTGCCCGTAGGCATGACTGTGAGCGCGAATGGTTGTTTGTTTCTATGTGCCCTGCGATTGGCTGGCAACCAGTTCAGGGTGTACCCCGCCTCCTGCCCGATGACAGCTGGGATAGGCTCCAGCACGCCCGCGACCCTAGTGAGGAGAAGCGGCTCAGAAAATGGATGGATGGATGGATGTTTGCATTCAATTGTTAGGAACTGTTTGTTTTCAAATATCTAGCTACAATTTTTTACTTTTGTGCGTTATACATTTTAATTGAATCAATATTTAAACTTTCCCATATTTAATCACTGTGTTAATGTTCAAACTGTGCATACTGTTACAATTACAATTATGGATGGGAATTGATAATTTAGCGATTCAGATTCCATTATTGATACTGTTTTGTTACAGCTCCTGCCAACTTCTTATTAGAACAAATAGGGTTAAGTTCAGTAACAGATTCAGATTTTCAGATACTCATATACTGACCGTATTATAACCATGAACAAATATATTGCAGTTACAGCTCTAAAATATAAAATTATTTTGAAAGTATCTGTAAATATATTTTTTTCCACTGAATGTGCTCCAGAGGAACAGGAGAAGAAAATAAATGAAATGTTCTTATTAAAATCAAAATGTAGTAGCCTACAAAAGTAAATGAGTGTTGTACCTTCCTCTGCCCATTCCCAGGGAAGAGTAGTCTGTGGCAGTGAAGTCGGACACTCGGCCCGTGCCCACCGTCTCCCGGCGGGGAAAGGCGGCGGTGGCAGAGGGTAACCTGCTTCTGGGCTGGCTGACAGGGAAGCGCGTGGGTGGGCTGCAGCGGACGCCATTCAGTCTGTCACTGGGGAAGCTGGGGAAGAGACCGGGGCTGTCCAGGAGCCCCGTGCGGTCCGCGGCCGGGAGGGTCGCCCTCAGGTGCGGCTTGCTGTGACTCCTGCAGGGAACAAACAGTTCAGATTTCTTTCTTCCAAATCACTTTTCTGTCTGTTTTATGGTGAGTTATTGGGTAATGTCAAAGTAGTTAAGCACCAACCTGGTCCTGGGTGAGTGGTGTCTGACAGTGAGGGGAGTAGTCGCTGGTTTAAAACTGGCCGATGTAAATCCATTGAGGAACTGGTTGTTGTGAAATGGAGCAACCTGATAAAACGAAGATAATCTTCAGTAACTAACACACACGCAGCCACACAAACACACTCCGTACACATGGACACTAACGTGCGCGCGCACACACAACTTGAACTCACAGAGATGCGCAATCTCCAACATGCATACACATGCATACGCAATCTCTAACAGACGCATTCACCGTACACGTGTACACTTAATGTACGTACACACACACTCTCTCTCGCTCTCGCACACCAGAATGCACTCACAGAAACACATACATTCTTACACACAAACTCACTCTTGCAGTCACACACACACACAAACTCACTCTTGCAGTCATACACACACACACATCCACACGCCATCTCTAGCACGTGCACAATCTGTACTACGCACACACCCGTAGACACTTAACACGCACACACACAAATACACTAACTTGAACGCGCGCACACATGCACAAACTTTAACATGCACACATTCTTAAACGACGCGCAAATTAACGCACACACTAACATGCTTAACTCAAATGCACACAATAAGATTGAATGTGACTGAACTCGACACCAACGAACAAATTACAAGCGGCGTCTCAGTGCACACTTGCTGCAACAGAAAAATTGCATTACCTGGTGTTCTGAACAGAAAACAACATTGGCTCATGGCTCGCCAAATGACACTGGAGCAGTGTTGCAAAATTGCTGCCAAGCAAGAAGTTTTTTTTCTGTACTTGACGGCAATTCTGCGCCAGTTTGAGTAGCGCCTGATGGGCGTCACAATGCTCTAACGCATAGTACAATTGACACTACGCATGGCAAGTTTCTCGAAACAGGTTCTGTTCTTGACAAACCACACAAAGACTAAACTCACTGGAACTCAGCATCGACAAAAGTTTGCTTCAGCGGCTGCTTGGAAGAGTGATATAGCTTTACCAATACAGAATTGTTCAAAGGCTTCAAGGGGAAGATTAGATGCTCTTAACGCAAACACAGCTATACAAATCTAAGACATTTGTATCATTTTCTTGTTGAAATCAAACGTCGTCTTCCCACTGCAGCGGGTTCTTACCAGCGTGGGGTCTATGAAGCTGTGTGTGGCCGACCAGGCCTGGGGCGTAATGAGGCTGTACAGGGGGAACTGCTGCTGTGGGCTGTACACAGGCGGGATGTAGTAGGACGTGGTATAGCGCTGCTGAGCGTACGGATTCACCTCCACTGGCCGGTAACCGTTCTTTGGCATGAAAGTGTTCAGAGCGATTGCCTTCGCTTTTATTCTTGCCTGCGCGACAGCAAATACACCATCACAAACTAGCACCAATTTTATATACAGATATATGTGTACATTTGTTGAAATGTACATTTATAATTGAAGATTTGTTTTTTTTTTAGGAATCTTGATTTTAGGGCTAAAGAATATACAGTGAATGTATCTTGAACATAACTTACCTTGATAGGCTTCCCTTGAAAGGTTTTCACCTCTTCACGGAGGTACTGATATGCCTTAAATAAGAGAAATGGTTTTGTCATTTTAACTTCACAGTACAGTGGTATCTTGAAATACCAGATGAATTCATTCCGTGACCACGGTCGTAACTCAAAACATCTTAAATCCAGACATGCAAACACCAAAGGCATGGAAAAGGTGACAAAAAAATCCCCGATCCCCCAAAGAGATTTTTTTTTATATTAACATAAATTAAGCAATCTGGAAGACTCTAAAGAGTACATTAAGGCAAAAAATATATATATTCACGCAGAAAAACTTACACTGCTCAAGTACATGTTGATGTACATATTTAAGATTAAAATAGAATTTGCCTAATTTCTTTGCTTTTTTTGTTCTGGCCACCAACTTGAGCCAGGCCCATTTCTACCTGCACCTGATGCCTGCTTCAATCTGTGCCACATGAATAGTGTCCTCCTCTTTAAGCACTCTCATTCTAGAAAAGAATGGACTAAAATCAGTCTGTCTCACTTAATTTTTCACTATTATAAAATTCAAAGGCGAATCAAAAAACGCATCCTCCAGGAAAATAATAACTCATTCCCTGCCAATGGCGTCCAAAGACTTCATTCAGAATCCATCTATTCCCTGCCAATGCCGTCTAAAGACGTCAATGGCGTTTTTTAACATGGATGGGTGGGGGAGGGTCTTGTGCAGTTTGTGTGTGATCGTCGAGCCTCTGGATAACTGCAATGAGGATTGGCACCCTGTAGAGGGCAACAATGCCTTCAGCTGAACTTCCCTCCCTCAGAGGAGGAAGAAGGAGGGGGCGGGCCGACGGGGTACAAGAGACAATGAGAGAAGGCAAACATAATGGCAGAAAAGTAAAAAGACAAAATGGAAAAAAATCTAACAAAAAAGCTTTTGGTACTAGAAATGTATTGCGCCAAGGCAAGAAAAATATTCCTGCGACCGACAGGAATGACGCCTTAGATCACGCGGGGGAATAAAGGATGACGCGGCGAGTCAGAATGACGTTCCGAGCGAGCTTTGTTGCAAAGCTATCGCGCAAAATGCCGGCCCATAAATATGGCGAGATCCTCCCAGCTGCTTGCCAGTTGATCGTCTCTCGACCACGATTTGAGTAAACGGTATCCGGAATCGTGATGGGTGAACTCCGTCTGGATAGCCAGCCGAACTTCATCCGAGCTTCCTCTGACGAAGACAAACGAAGGTAACTCGTTCGCAGCTTGCATTAGCTACATTTAGCGAGCGAACACGCAACTTCAATCCTTGTTACATAGAAACATAATCTAGTCCCACTAGTTCACATTACAATGTAACATCTGTTGCCAGCACTGATTTGAATATTCCATTTCGTCCATTTTGCAGGAATTCAAGGAGTCGAACGTCTTTTACGATTGTGACGAAGAAAAGTAATGTTGTTGTTTTTTTACCCTTGCAAAACATCATCAGTAAAACATATTCTCTAGTAATGGAATGCATTTTTTTAAAAACTTACAGGTTATGCATCCAGCAGACGTTCGACCCCCATTCCAGTACGCAGTGCAGACAAAAAATTTAAGTGGATCAAACTTTGCTAGATTTTATGCACAATAAAAACCTGGACTATTAAGCAAATGGTAGAGGAGGAGAATTTGAAGGAAGAAAGTGCAAGTGTGGCAGCCGCATTTGTTCATACATTTTTGTCTAATGTAAATTACAGTTATACTAAATAAATTATTTTTCTGTCACAAGTACTTTTTCCTGTGTTGTTATGTGTCCAGATGTTTGTGATTTTCACAAAAGAAAAAAAATATTGGTATCAAAGTCATTGTTCTGCTTGATGTGTCTGCTTTCACAAAAAGGCTGTTTTCTCAGTTTTTTTCCTCCAGAACAGATTTGCCTGAAAGTAGCCTATATTTGACTGCTGATTACTAAAGAACGGTGTAAGCTAGAGACAAATTATTTTTTCCTGATGAAAGAAGAGTGATCTTTCTTTTGGTGTTTATGGTGTGAAATTTCTCGAAAATGCCTGGCAGTCTGTGTGTGCTTCGCGGTTCCACTTGGGACCACAACCAGGTCCCCGACATGCTGCACCTCAACGCGAAAATACAAAAGACCAGTGCAACCAATACGACACGGGCTGATCTGATGAGCAAAAATGTTGCTTAAATGTAAGAGTAGCAATAGAGGATGTTGCAGAGGCGTGTCAACCATGACAGCCCCACAACATCCAGAGCCTTTAGGAACTCCGGGCGAATCTCATCCACCCCCTGGGCCTTGCCACAGAGGAGCTTTTTAACCACCTCGGTGACCTCAAACCCAGAGATAGGAGAGCCCGCCTCAGAGAACCCACACTCTGCTTCCTCATGGGAAGGCGTGTCGGTGGAATTGAGGAGGTCTTCGAAGTATTCTCCCCACCGACTCACAACGTCCCAAGTCGAGGTCAGCAGCGCCCCATCCCCACTATACACAGTGTTGGTGGTGCACTGCTTTCCTCTCCTGAGACACCGGATGGTGGACCAGAATTTCCTCGAAGCCGTAGGGAAGTCTCTCTCCATGGCCTGACCGAACTCCTCCCATACCAGAGTTTTTGCTTCAGCGACCACCAAAGCTGCATTCCGCTTGGCCAGCCGGTACCCATCGAAAAAACAATTTTCAAAAAATACAAATTTATTTCCATTTCATTGCGGGAATGAAGTATTTGATCCCCTACTACTAATAAAGAATTCTGGCTCCCACAGAGTAGTCTTCACACTTTAAGAAATTACTCCTAATCTAAACTCACTAGCTGTATGAAAGACACTTGTCTCAAATGGTTGCTTGTATAAATACACCTGTCCACAAAAATCAATCAATCAGACACCAACCTCTCCATCATGGGCAAGACTAAGGAACTTTTTGAGGACGTCAGGGACAAGACTGAAGACCTACACACTGCTGAGATGGGCTACAAGACCATTGGCAAGAGGCTGGGTGAGAAGGAGAAAACTGTCGGTGCAATAATTAGAAAATGGGAGAATCATAAATTGACTGTCAATCTCCCCCGGTCTGGGGTTCCTTGCAAGATTTCTCCCCGTGATGTATCAATGTTCATGAGAAAAGTGAGGCATCAGCTCAGAACAACACAGGAGGAGCCTGTTAATGATTTCATGGCAGCTGGGACCACGGTCACCAAGAAAAACATTGGTAACAAACTCCATCGTAATGGATTAAAATCCTGCAGCGCCTTTGAGGTCCCCCTGCTCAAGAGGGCACATGTACAGGCTCGTCTTAAGTTTGCCACTGAACACCTGAATGAATAGACTGATTGGGAGAAGGTGATGTGGTCAGATGAGACCAAAATCGAGCTGTTTGGAATCAATTCGACTTTCCGTCATTGGTGAATTCAGACTACGACCCCAGAAACACCATCCCCACTGTCAAGCATGGACGTGGAAGCATGATGCTTTGGGGGTGTTTCTCGGCAAAGGGGACAGGTCAACTTCACCGCATCGAGGGAAATATGGATGGGGTCTTGTACAGAGAAATCCTGGGTGGCAACCTCCTCCTCTCAGACAGAAAACTTCAAATGGGTCGTGGATGGGTCTTCCAGCACAACAATAACCTAAAGGATACAGCCAAGGTAATGAAAGAGTGGCTAAAGAAGCAGCACATTGAGGTCATGGAGTGGCCTAGCCAGTCTCCAGACCTAAATTCCATAGAAAATCTGAGGTTGGAACTTCAAGTTGCCAGGGGACATGAAGGTTTTGGAGAGGATCTACAAAGAGGAGTGGTCCAAAATTCCTCCTGAAAAGTGTGCAAACCTGGTGATCAACTACAAGAAACGTCTGACCTCTTTACTTGCCAACAAGGGGTTCTCCACCAAGTACTAAGTAAGGTGTTGATAGGGGGTCAAATACAGTATTTTCCTCAATGAATTGAAAAATAATTAAAATAGTTTGTGATGTTCGACATTTTCTTTTTGACATTCTGTCTCTTTCTGTTCAAATATACTACCATTAAAATGATAGACCGTTCACGTCTTTGTCAGTGGGTAAACTTACAAAAACAATGAGTGATCAAACAATCATTTTCTCCACTCTATTTGGTTACGATCGCCAGTCTCTAAGGTCCTGGCGAGCATAGCGAATGTTTGCAGAACCAATATTACATAAACAAGGAAGGAAATAGTACAAAAAGTGAACCAAAGAGGAGAGGCATATCCCTCTGCAGTGTGTACATGAATACCACTAAAGTACAGTCCTAAGCAGGACGCGACCCAAACACCTGTTTGGAACATCCCACAGGTGAACAGGCTAATTGGTAACAGGTAGGTGCCACGATTGGGTATAAAAGGAGCTTCCCTGGATTGCATTCACAAGCAAAGATGGTCCGAGGTTCACCTCTTTGTGAACAAGTGCGTGAGAAAATGGTCGAACCGTTTTAGGACAATGTTCCTCAACGTAACCTGCATAGATCCTTTTCTCCTTTTTTAGTGTCCAACCTGGCATACATGTCATCATATGCCTCTTGTTTGGTCTTTGCCACCTCTTCCTTTGCCCGACGTCGCATCTCAATGTATTCCTTTCTCCTCTCCTTGGTCCTCTCAATGTCCCACTTCTTCTTTGCTAACCTCTTTCCTTGTATGATTTCCTGTACTTTGAGGTTCCACCACCAAGTCTCTTTCTCTCCTTTCCTATCAGAATATACACCAAGTACTCTCCTGCCTGTCACGCTGATCACCTTTGCTGTAGTGGTCCAGTCGTCTGGAAGCTCCTCCCGTCCACAGAGAGCCTGTCACACCTCTTCCCAGAAAAGCCGCACAACACTCTTCCTTTCTCAGCTTCCACCACATGGTTATCTGCTCTGCCTTTGTCTTCTTCATCTTCCTCCCCACCACCAGTCGTCTTATGCACCACCAACCGATGCTGTCTAGCCACACTCTCCCTACCTTACAGTCAATAACCATATGATTACATCGTCTGCACAAGATGTACAACCCCAACTCCAATGAAGTTGGGATGTTATGTTAAACAAATAAAAACAGAATACAATGATTTTCAAATCATGTTCAACCTATATTTAATTGAATACACTACAAAGACAAGCTATTTAATGTTCAAACTGATAAACTTTATAGTTTTTAGCAAATAATCATTAACATAGAATTTTATGGCTGTAACACATTCCAAAAAAGCTGGGACAGGTGGCAAAAAAAACAAACTGAGGAAGTTAAGGAATGCTCATCAAACACGTGTTTGGAACATCCCACAGGTGAACAGGCTAATTGGGAACAGGGGGGTGCCATGATTGGGTATAAAAGGAGCTTCCCTGAATTTCTCAGTCATTCACAAGCAAAGATGGGGCGAGGTTCACCTCTTTGTGAACAAGTGCGTGAGAAAATAGTCGAACAGATTAAGGACAATGTTCCTCAACGTACAATTGCAAGGCATTTAGGGATTTCATCATCTACAGTCCATATCATCATCAAAAGGTTCAGAGAATCTGGAGAAATCACTGGATGTAAGCGGCAAGGCCAAAAACCAACATTGAATGCCCGTGACCTTCGATCCCTCAGGCGGGGCTACATCAAAAACCGACATCAATGTGTAAAGGATATCACCACATGGGCTCAGGAACACTTCAGAAAACCAATGTCAGTAAATACAGTTCGGCGCTACATCTGTAAGTGCAATTTTAAACTCTACTATGCAAAGCAAAAGCCATTTATCAACAACACCCAGAAACGCCGCCGGCTTCTCTGGGACCGAGCGCATCTAAGATGGACTGATGCAAAGTGGAAAAGTGTTCTGTGGTCCGACAAGTCCACATTTCAAATTGTTTTTGGAAATTGTGGCCGACAAGTCCACATTTCAAATTGTTTTTGGAAATTGTGGCCGTCGTGTCCTCCGGGCCAAAGAGGAAAAGAACCATCCGGACTGTTATGGACGCAAAGTTCAAAACCCAATATCTGTGATGGCAGGGGGCTGTGTTAGTGCCAATAGCATGGGTAACTTACACATCTGTGAAGGCACCATTAACGCTGAAAGGTACATACAGGTTTTGGAGAAACATATGCTGCTATCCAAGCAACGTCTTTTTCATGGACGCCACCGCTTATTTCAGCAAGACAATGCCAAACCACATTCTGCAGGTGTTAACAACAGTGTGGCTTCGCAGTAAAAGAGTGTGGGTACTAGACTGGCCTGCCTGCAGTCCAGACCTGTCTCCCATTGAAAACGCGTGGCGCATTATGAAGCGTAAAATACGACAACCGAGACCCTGCACTGTTGAACCGCTGACGCTGTACATCAAGCAAGAATGGGAAAGAATTCCACCTACAAAACTTCAACAATTAGTGTCCTCAGTTCCCAAACGTTTATTGAATGTTGTTAAAAGAAAGGGTGATGTAACACAGTGGTAAGCATGACCCTGTCCCAGCTTTTTTGGAACGTGTTGCAGCCATAAAATTCTAAGTTAATGATTATTTGCTACATATATAAATATATACATATATATATATATATATATATATATATAAGTGAATACTTTCATATACATATGTGTGTGTGTGTGTATATATATATATATATGTATATATATATATCATGATTGGGTATAAAAAGGTTGCACAGTTGTTCACAAGGAAGGACGGGGTTCACCACTTTGTGAACAACTGCGTGAACAAATAGTCTGTTTAACAGAACTGCCATCCAATAAAAACTCACTTACAGAACAATTTCTCCAAATTTGTCTGAATAGCTATATTTTCAAAATATTGTCAAGAACATTTAATAACAACTTTAATAAATTATGGCTACATTATTTGCTATTTTAATGTTTTTATTACGTCAACCTTGTAATGGCGGACCCAGTTGCAGCCTAAATCAAAGTACCAGTACATGAGTTTTGGCGTTTGTCTGTCTATGGATTAATTAATATTTTGGAAATTCTGTTTTCAATCCTGGTAACTAAAAAAAAAAAAGGCAATTCTATTAAAGCAGATTAATCAGATCTCAAACATCAAAAATTTAAACGCAGCACTCTATTTAGCAAACAAACTTTGCTGAAAAATTGAATTGGATAGTTTATGTATTGACAATAGTTTTGGTTTCTATTTTGTGCAATGTACTTGTAGGTCTTCTCTTGCATGCTATTTAGATAACACTTATATTTCCTACAGCCACAATTGCTGCTGAAACGAAACAAATTTCCCAATTCTGGGACTAATAAACGCTATCTTAGATTACATTTATTTATTATTTATAACGTTATACTTTTAACCTCCCCACGTTCTGAAGTGACGTGCTAATTAATATCAGGTTCAGACGCAGTGTCCTGTGTGGACGTGTATTATTTTAGATTTATATCGCTAAACGTATTAATTAGCCTGTTATTTTGTTGTTCAAAGTTAGTTACTCTGCTAAAACACGCTTCCAGCCAGATCTATGTGACAAGTGTACTCTATCACGAAATATCCTCCAATATCCGGAGCAATCAGTGTTACGGCCATAACGAGTCAACATTCAGTGATTTCCGCAACAAAATATGGACGTTCCATAACATTTGGCAGCTCTGGTTTAAGAACATTTCTCAACGTACAATTGTAAGGAATTTAGGGATTTCATCATCTACGGTCCATAATATCGTACAAAGAGTCCGAGAATCTGCGTATGTCAGCGGCAAGACAGGTAAGTGGCCGAAAACCAACATTGAATGCTCGTGACCTTCCAGCCCTCAGGCGACACTGCATTAAAAAACCACCACTGAATTAAAAACATCATTGTCTAAAGGATATTGCCATGTGGGCTCAGGAACACTTAGGAAATCCATCATCAGTAAACACACAACATTGTTCTACCTGTTGTGCATCTGCTTCTGACTCAAAGGTGATGAACCAGTTGTCGTTGTAGGCAAATTCACAGTTGATAAACTTAGGTAGGCTGTCTCCTCTAAAGAGAGCCTCCACCTCCTGTGGAATAAAACAAAAAGACATCTTTTGGTCTCATTGTTTTGCTTACATTTGCAACAAAAATGTCCTAGAAGCAGGACATCCATCAATTAGCTTGCACACACAACATTTACAAGGTACTCTCACTGTCATATAAAAACCTAAAGCATAAGAAAAAGTTTTATTTGATGTGAAAGTTTCACTGACACTATTTTGAGACACTGATGACACTATAAAGAAGCAAAACGTGTCTGTTGAGAGGCGGGATGATCAGGGATATAAATTTTTTTTGTTCACATGTTAACAATATCCTGAGGTAGTACTGACAAGCATCCTTATTGGTTGATAACCAGGAACTTAAAATGCCTGTAAAAACAACATGCAGGTTGACTCACGTCAATGGGTGTGCTCTCGGGGACCTCTCTGAGGATCACGATGCAGCGGTTCTGATTGGGTCGCACCTTCTCCCCTTTCTCATCTACCTGGACCAAAGGCAGAGCTGGAGGAAGAAGGAAGAAATAAGTCATATGAGGTCGATTCAAGCAGGTGTGTGCGTGTACGTGTGCGCATGTGCGACTGAGGTAGGGCTGGGTCATCTGGCAAAAGAATTGTAAATGTTTTCATATCGTCCGATCTCGATTTTTATCACAATTTACTTTTTTTTTTTTTTTAAACTATTAAATAGCGAGTTTTAAAGCATCTTCACTGAAAACTAAATAAGCTAGAGTAACCCCAACATGATATTAGCATACTAAGCAAATAAGGCCAATTTTAAAAAATATAAGAACAATTTTCACTCATCAGTGCAACGAATGTAGAAAAATCTAACAACAGTGCACCAGTTTGAAGTTCTGAGTACTTTTGGAGGTAAACAAGATAAAAAATAAACTATTCCCTCTTGGATAATGGAGACGCCTTGGATTGTAAACATTACTCTCCAGTTACGATGCATAGATCATTTTACAATTGAGAATATGTGAGTCCCGGATGCACATGTCATGGAAACAATGAGTCCCCGCCCTGGAAGAATAAGAGCTTTTCCACCAACCAGCCCAGCAACTTTGAGCTCCTGGGAGCAAAAGGTTCCTGTGGCCCATGTGTTTTGTGTTTCCACTGCACACATTAGTTCAGGGTAGGTTAAGCAAATGAGGCTGATGTTGCTAATTACTGACACCTACTGGATCTAAAAAATGCTGCCATTTCCAGCTTCCGATGTCTTATTTGATATATTAATCTAAATTTTAAATATTTTGGATACCTTTATAACCTAACCCTTTATCCAGGTGAGGAAACTGAGAACTGATTCACATTTGCAATGCCAACCTGGCTGCAGACAATTTTTGAGGTAGGGAGTTTTATTATACACAGGTTCATTTCAATAAATTACAATATATTTATTGTATTTTATTGAAATATATTGTGCAACAGAAGCTTTTAGATGACTATAAATGTGATTTCTCAGCTGGAAAATGCAATAGGGACATGAGCCTGAATCCTTATATAGTTCCAACTACAAATCTGAGAACAATAAATCACATCGGGTCATCTGTAGACTTCTACATTTATTGGTTTCTTTATTTGTTCAAAAAGAGTAGTTTTTCTAATGTCTTGGCATTTACAGTTTGCGATTACAGTTTTCTTCATGCAAGTTCTCCAGCTTTAGAGAATACCCGCTCACATGCCTTTTATGAACCCTTTATTCACCATTTGGTATGACTTAATGCAATATTTAACTTGTTACTATATCACATTGTACAATTTAGATATATATACACATACACATTTGCTATTTTGCTTTGTTTTACACTACTGTCTGCAGCCAGGTTGGCATTGCAAATGCCTTACCTGGATAACGTTCAATTAAAAAAAAAAAAATGACTTCATAAACAGCTCTTAGTTTTTCAATGCAGGAGTGGAGTATTTGATAACTGTAAATGTGTTTGTATATATATAAAAAAAAAAAATGTACATTGCAAATATTTATTTGTGAACGCCCCAAGATTGATATGAAATTTATCATGATCTTCGACTTCTAAACGCGCAGGGGTTATTTATACGGGCAATATTACCATCAGCACCCCCATCTTCCCTGACGACTGACCTGGAAGGCGCCATCTAGGGTCGTCCAGCAGGGTGCCATTAAAGCCAGAACTACTACTGCCTGCACTTATTGCTATGGGAGTCTGTATTAATGCCATGTTCCCACTCGGGGTGCGAAATTAACACTCGCCAGTCCCCAAATGCGACATTATCCGTTCGGCGAGTAAATCTCAAGAGCGCTACTCGCCACACGGCGAGTGAATGTTAGCACCCACATGCACAAACATACACGCACAAATCGTGTGTCCTGGAGCCAGTAAAGGTTTCTTTATACTCGCACGGGCGGCGACCGTGCTGACGTCACTGCAGCTATCCCACGTGCAGTTTGCCTTTGTACTCGAGTGCAACCCATGCACGCCGTTTTGAAAATGTGCTGCAGTTCACCTCCAAGTTGGGGTGTCGCTACGGCTAGTATTGGCTAGGACACCACAGAGTGGAGTTTCCTCTGCATTTTATGGCCATTTCCGGTAGCTGTTTTTACTTTCCTTTCCGGAACAAGGAACAAAGCAACAACAATGGCGACCGTGGAACAGTGCTCGCTAGAACAAATGGACCTAGATGGCCGGATGATACGTTTAATTATGCTGCAAATCAAGAAGGCGGCAGCCTAGGTGAACACAGAGTACGTTATTCACAGCATGTGACTAAAACGGAGCATTTAGTCAGCCACGTGCAAGTTCTCCCACTTAAAAAGATGAGAGAGGCCTGTAATTTTCATCGTAGGTGTACCTCACATATGAAAGACAAAATGAGAATTTTTTTTTTTTTTTAATCCAGAAAATCATGTCTGATTTTTAAAGAATGTATTAAATTATGGTGGAAAACATATTTGGTCAATAACAAAAGTTCATCTCAATACTTTGTTATATACCCTTTGTTGGCAATGGTTTTCTGTAAGTCTTCACAAGGTCTTCACACACTGTTGCTAGTATTTTGGCCCATTCCTCCATGCAGATCTCTTCTCGAGCAGTGATGTTTTGGGGCTGTCGCTGGGCAACACAAACTTTAAACTTCCTCCAAAGACTTTCTATGGGGTTGAGATCTGGGGGCTCATGTACAAAAACTTCCGTGGATTTCCTACTGAAACATGGCGTACTGTCAAATCCAGAAAACGTCGTACGTACAAAAATATCCAGATGTATGAATCTGTGCATACGCATGAATCCAAGCACATTTCCTTCGTACATCCCAATCAACGTGGAAATGAGCGCACATGTTTGAGTAGCCGACGCCTGCCTGTGCAAGCCCACATTTAAATATGCAAATATATATTTAAATGAACCCTGCGCCTGAGATCTCGATCTCTGCATGATCAGGAAAAAAAGGAAAATGAGCAAGGTAATGAGGGAAAATATTTTTTCGGAATGTGAAGTTGTTCAATGAAGTGGAGGTGAAAATCCTCTTTGGCACGCTGTCCTCTGGCGTTAACAACAAGCGAAAGAAGAGTGAATGGGACAGCGTGTGTGCGGCTGTCAATGCTGTGGAGTCAGAACAGCGCACACACGCTGAACTAAAAAAAGAAGTGGTCAGACATTAAGGTGGAGGTGAAGCGGAAAACAGCTGCCACCACAAAAGTGTGGCCAAAACAGGCGGAGGAATCAGTGCCGAGGGGCTCACCCCGTTTGAGGAGAGAGTCGCTGCGATCATGGGTGACACTGCTCTCTTGGGGTGGTGGGAGCACATGTGGCTGACTCTGATTACCCCACAAGGTAAATACCATGTATTTTTATAACTCACAACAAATGTGTTCATACAGTAACCTACACTCAGCCCTGTGATTAAGGTTCATGTGTAAATGTATGTATGGTATTTGTAATAAATCTCGAATTCAAATAGAAGCACATCAGCATATCAAAGAGGATATCAAAAACTGTGACTCCTGTTTGATTACTCAATTTATTATTTTAATACACAGGAGAGGACACGCAGTCGCAGCCACGTGCTACATTTTCGGGGGATTTGTCCACCGCCGCCGGTGTCTTAGTGTCATGGCCATGTCCTCACCCGTGCGGTGCTGGAGTTACGAGATTGTAAGGGCAAGAGGCGGCATGAATGATCGCCTTGATCAATTTATAGACGTCTTCACAAATATCAGTGATTCATTAAATACACTGGTCAACAAGTGATTTCTGAGTCCTTGTCTCCATTTCATTGTTGAAATCAAATGTTGGCGTGCATTAATTAATCATGAGTGCTAATTGTTAAGAGAAGAATCACCTTTTATTGTCATGAACATGCATGCATGTACACATAATTTGTTCTCTACATTTAACTCATCACAGTGAACACATACACATGCTAGTGGAACACACTGGAGCAGGGGGCAGCTGAAGCGCCCGAGGAGCATATGGGCGTATCAGTGTCTTGCTCAATGATACCACAGCCGTGAGTCCAGGGGATGTTGGCGGATGGTTCAGTCGGGGTCTTGAACCTAGGTCCCCCACGGTGGTAGGCGATGATCAGAATCAGAATCAGAATCTTCACCATTGGGCCACGGCTGCCCGTTCATGCATCACTAAGTGTCGCCAAAGCACCAACAGCTGCAGAAACATGCGTACACCAGCCATGAAGTTGGCGTGAGGCACCGCACATTTCCACGGTCATTTCACTCTTGATACATCTGAACTTTCCTGTGAAAAAGAACGTACGCCACGTTTTTGTGTAAACGCACCTTTTGTACATGAGGCCCTTGAGACTGGCTAGGCCACACCACAACTTTGAAATGCTTCTTACGAAGCCACTCCTTTTTGCCTGGGCGGTGTGGTTGGGATCATTGGCATGCTGAAAGACAGAGCCACGTTTCATCTTCAATGCCCTTGCCGATGGAAGGAGGTTGTGGCCCCATTCATTCTTTCCTTTACACGGATCAGTCCACCCCCAGGCTTCACAGCACGTATGGTGTTATTTGGATGCAACTGAGCATTATTTCTCCTTCAAACAACAAGTTGAGTTTTTAACCAAAAAGTTATATTTTGGTTTCATCTGACCATATGACATTCTCCCAATCCTCTTCTGGATCATCCAAATGCTCTCTAGCAAACTTCAGACGGGCCTGGACATGTACTGGCTTAAGCAGGGGGACACGTCTGCCACTGCAGGATTTGAGTCCCTGGCGGCGTAGTGTGTTACTGATGGTAGCCTTTATTACTTTGGTCCCAGCTCTCTGCAGGTCATTCACTAGGTCCCCCCCGTGTGGTTGTTGGATTTTTCTCACCACCGTTGTGATCATTTTGACCCCACGGGGTGAGATCTTGGGTGCAGCCCCAGATCAAGGGAGATTATCAGTGTTCTTGTATGTCTTGCATTTTCTTCTAAAAGTTGATTTTTTCACACCAAGCTGCTTACCTATTGCAGATTCAGTCTTCCCAGCCTGGTGCAGGTTTACAATTTTGTTTCTGGTGTCCTTTGGCAGCTCTTTGCTCTTGGCCATAGTGGAGTTTGGAGTGTGACTTTGAGGTTGTGGACAGGTGTCTTCTATACTGATAACGAGTTAAAAAAAGGTGCCAGAGCCAGAAATCTTGCTTGTTTGTCGGTGGGAAGAAAAAAAAAAAAGATTAGTCGGGATAGCCTGTCACTCTGTTGCGAGCACAAGTAGCATTAGCCACTGCTAGCTGTGAGGCCAATAAATCGTGTCATTATTCAGGTAAATGTAAAATGGCACAACTAGTTAATCTGCATTAAAGATGATGCACATTGGAAAGCAGCAATAATGTTAACATCATAACAGGAGAATGATAATGTTTACAATTCAGGGAATCATCATTATCCCGAGGGGGCATTTTGTTTATTTTGTACCCTCAAAAATACTTGACTTCAAACTAGTGTTTTTTTCTAAATTTGCTGCATGGTTGCGTGAAGTGTTGTCATGCTTTTCTGTATATATTTTATTTGCTTAGTAAGTATGATATGTTGGGGTTACTGTTTTAATTCCTGACTATGAGGAATGTTGTTAAGAAAAGAAAATGTTGCACTACTCACTCGCTTCTTTCGTTTTCAGTCCAGATGCTTTAAAACTGGCTATTTATTTCTTTATTTTTTAAACAATTAGGGCAAAAAACAGATCGGACAATACGAAAAAATGAAGTGATTTTTTTTTTTGCCAGATTGAACAGCCCTACAACAAACAAAACAGGCTTGACAGTATGAGCTAAAAACAGTAAGATAGTGTTATAATACAACAATCTGCAGTTTTACTCAGCAAAATCCAAACTCTATAAAAAACGAATTAAATGAAACATCGACAGCCTGATGTTTCAGCCTGCAAGCTGCTTAAAAGTCCTTTAAAAGTGTTCAATGATGAAAAATTAAACAGACGCACCAGGGAGTATGATCCCACAGATGGTGTAAATGCTGTTGTTGCCGACGTGTGTGAGGCCAGACTTTATGGATGTTAAATAAAGATAAAATTAAATGTAAAATGATTAAATATTATGGCCGGTAAGAAATATGCTTGATGAATGAATCTTGGTACACAAAGGCTGTATAAACACATACAAACAGGCAATATGACAATACTCACTGGCATATAGTCTTCAAACTCTGAAAAACAAGTTATAATAATATTTGACTGTGACTACTACTACTTTCTTTGTTACTGCAAGTGTCCATCTCATTGCATGAATTACACTGCCCCTCAGAGGTCAAGACGTGCACAATAGTTACTTATGTAACCCATCCATCCATTTTCTGAGCAGCTTCTCCTCACTAGGGTCGCGGGCGTGCTGGAGCCTATCCCAGCTGTCATCGGGCAGGAGGCGGGATACACCCTGAACTGGTTGCCAGCCAATCGCAGAGCACATAGGAACAAACAACCATTCGCACTCACAGTCACACCTACGGGCAATTTTAGAGTCCCCAATTCATGCATGTTTTTGGGATCTGGGAGGAAACCGGAGTACCCGGAGAAAACCCACGCAGGCACGGGGAGAACATGCAAACTCCACACAGGCGGGGCCGGGGATTGAACCCGGGTCCTCAGAACTGTGAGGCTGACGCTCTAACCAGTCGGCCACCGTGCCGCCCTTATGTAACCCATTGGTTAATAATAAATGGGTCCGTTTTTCTCATACCTACTGTTGCTGATTATTGTTCTCTGAGTAATATCACTTGATCAAGACTTTTCCAACATCCCATGCTGTGAAATCAGTAAATTATGTATGAGTCCTGCTAAAATAGGATCAGGCCGATATCAGTATCAGTATAAGTCTCCGGTATCGGATCGGAAGTGAAAAAGTTGGATCGGGACATGCCTATTGAGATTTTCAAATGCAAACAGGCAACATTTCTCTCAGACTTGGCAAGTCTAAGTCAAGTCTCGTGACTACCAAGTCGAAGTCCCAACTCCTAAAATTGGAAACTTAAGTCTGACTCGAGTCAAGTCGTGACTCCAGTCCCCCACCTCTGGCGCCTGTGTGTCACACTCACAGCGTAAAATGTCCACGATGAGCTCCATGTCTGTGCTGAGCTTTTTGATGTGATCCAAGTTGGCCACCGTAACGATTGGCACGTACTGGTCGCTGTCCATTTGGGAGATGAGGTAAATGTCACTGGCCAGGTTCTCCCTGAGGGACAAAGAGGAGGCACACATGCTTGGTCACACTTCATGGTAGGAGACGAACAGTGATGGACATTGGTGACACCTGGTGGTGCAAATTGTCCAAAATAGGTTGAGAAAATGAACTATAGAGAGCATGAGGAACTCTATTGCAAAAAGAGAGTCACAAATGAAGACTGTGATGCAAATTAGAAGGAAAATGTGAAAATGAGAAAGGTTAGGTGGAAAATGCATCAAGAAGACTTACCGGGAAAGACAGAATTCAAGGGTTTTCTTCAGGTGCTCCCTCAAACCTTCCTGGAGATTCTCAGGCTGGGGATCACTGACTGTTACCACAGACAAAGAATAAATGGGTTATTCCTGGCTACTGGTGCCTTTTCCATCCTTGAACACAAAATAATACCTGTAAAAAAAAAATTCCCAGTAATTAACATTGTTTGGGACACAGATGTCCCCCGAGACCCCCCCCCCCCCTCTCTTTCTCTCGTATCCCTCAAAAGTATTGGAAACCTTACTTGCAATAACTGCATCAAGCCTGCGACCCATTTAGTTCACCAGACTTGCATTCTTAATTTGAAATGTTTTTCCAGGCATTTACTGCAGCCTCTTTCCGTACTTGTTTCTGGGGATTTCTCTCTCAAGTCTCCTCTTCAGGAGGTAAAATGCATGTTCTACTGGGTTAAGGTCCAGTGATTGACTTGGCCAGTCTAAGACTTTCCACTTTTTCCCCCTGATGAAGTCCTTTGTTGTGCTGGCGGTGTGTTTAGGGTCATAGTCTTATTGCATGATGAAGCTTCTCCCGATTAGTTGGATGCATTTTTATGTAAATTGCCAGACAAAATGGTTTTGTAGACTTCAGAATTCATTCTGCTGCTACTATCATGAGTTACATCATTCCAGAGTTCCAGAAGCAGCCATTCAAGCCGAAGCAATAACATAACCTCCACCATGCTTCACAGATGAGCTTGTGTGTTTTGGATCATCAGATCCTTTCTTTCTCCATACTTTGGCCTTTCCATTACTTTGGTAGAGGTTAATCTTGGTCTCATCAGTCCATAAAACTTTGTTCCAAAACTTTTGTGGCTCATCTCTGTACTTCTTTTCAAAATCCAATCTGGCCTTCTGATTATTTTTGCAAGTGGTTTGCATCTTGAGGTATGTAGAGTTGGGCATCGTTTGAATTTGAGCGATTTCTGTCCCGATTCCAGTTCTTCATTTCGATTCTGGTTCCAAACGATTCTCGATTCAGATTCTTTTAGGTGGCATGGTTTAAATAGAGGGTGTCCAAATTATGAACATCAATTTTCTTTGTAGCCTGCAGCATAAACTAAAATGAACATTTGATTCAGCGTTCTTTATAACCAATTTCAATATCAAACCTATGAACTAAAAGGCAATGTGTGTGGAACTAACCCAATTGACTTATTTATTAATTATTGTTTCAGCTAAAAGTTAAATACAGCATTGTTATAATAGTTATTTGCGACTTTTATTATGTCAAATGGTTTATATGTGCAAGTATTAAGTTGACTTCCTGTTTTAGGCATGTAGCCTTTTATTTTGAACGGAACTCAGCATTTTGGCACAAAAAGTAACGACACACGACACTGGTGAATTTTGACAAGGAAAGTCATGGAACCAAAGGCTATAAAATGTTGATTCCTTTACCTACCCACCGATGAGACACAAGGTGATACTTGTGATACTGCAAGACAATGTTTTTGTGAATTCATTGTGATGTAAAGTTGCTAGTTTGACCTTTGGTGAAGTTTTAGCTCAATGTTAAGCTTTATGAGACTTTCTACTTCCTTTCCAGTATGGCAAAGTAATTTAATTTTGTGTCTGTCATCAGCTCTTACGTTGATTTGAAGACTAAAATAAGCGCTAAAACCCATCAGTGCAAGAGTGCAGCCCAGCATTTAACTTGTTAGCTGCCTCAATGTTGGCGTAGACGTATTTTGTTTAACTCACCCAATTTACTTGACTGAAGTTCCGCGTGGTGTAGGCTGGGGCTCCGAACAAGAGGGAACACGTCAGACTTCTACACATCGTGAAAGCTACCTTTGCACAATATAATCTTAATCCAAGTGTTGCACTGAGGTGACTGGTCATTTATTTTAACTTAGTTAACACTTTTGCTCACCACTGCCGTTGGTTTGTTGGTTTTTGCCGCTTCTTTGTTGGGTTTTGCCACTTTGTTATTCGGGGTCGGCGGACTGGAGGCATCGAAACTGGGAACCACTTTTTTTTTTTTTTTTTTGAACGATCCCGGGAGTGTTTGTTATCAAGTGGATGACGCGCTGGTCTCTTATGTTAGTCCCGGTTCCAATCGGTTCTCGATGCCCAACCCTAGTGGTATGGCCTGTATATTTCTTCTCTCGTAGTCTAATTCGAACAGTGGATTGTGATACCTTCACCCCTGCCCTGTGGAGGTTGGCAGTGATGTCACTGACTGTTATCTTTGGGTGGTTCTTCACAGCTCTCAGCATGACACTGTCATCAACTGCTGTTGATGCCCTTGGATGTCCTGTTCGACGTCTGTTGCTCAGTACACCAGTAGTTTCTCTCTTTTTCAGGACATTCCAAATTGTTGTATTGGCTATGCCCAATGTTTGTGCAATAGCTCTGATCGATTTTCCCTCTTCTCTCAGCTTCATAATGGTTTGCTTTTCTCCCATAGACAGCTCTCTGGTCCTCATGCTTGCTTAACAGCAAATGCAGTTTTCACAGGTGAAACCCAAACCCAAATACAAGCACGAACTAATGTTTAAGCAATCGATCTAAAAGGCAACACCTGAGCAACACCACCCATGAGTCACATATTCAAATACTTTTGCTTACTTGAAAAGTGGGTGGCTTCAAACAAAAGATGCTCTGTCCTGAGTTAACACATCTAGCTGTAAATACCATGAAATAAAATGTGGAATTTTGAAATTTTGTCTCATATTCATCTTTTGATCTGAAACTCAAATGTCTTCAGTATACAACAAAAACAAACATTCGGAGGTAACTGTGTGTGTATCTCTGACATGCAAACACCAAAGGCATGAAAAAGGTGACCAAAAATGCAAAGTGCAAATTCTGATGTTGCAGTTTGTGTGTGTGTGTGTGTGTGTGTGTGTGTTTGTGAAAACGTCTGCAATTTACTGCAGACGTCTTCTCAAGTTATAAGTGAGCTGAAATATTCACGTTTGGGCAGACAGTGCCAGACAAATACTACAATACATGAAAGCTGTTGTTTTTGTTCATATAAATGTAAACAAGAGTAGCGCACCGTTGCCTTCATGGTAACAACAACCTTCCCAACATGGCCGCCACGTGGGCACGAAAGCCAGGCTGGCTTTTCTAGTGTTACTACCGATGCCCGGGAAGCCCAATAGAAGACGTTCTGTGAGGTCATGTGATTTTCTTGTGTCGTTTGATTGATGAACTAGACTTAAACGCGCGATGCAGAAGTCGTCGTCTCGCGCAAGAAATAGTTAAGCAATTGATAAATAAAAGTAGTGAGCGGCATTTAGATCATTGTAACGGAGTAAAAGTACCGTTACTTCTTAACAGCAGAAGCGGCGGAAGTGTTTTTTCTGGTCTCGTCAACTCCTGTGACAGGCGGAACCTCAGGCCAATGCACTCCCATATTAGTCAGCCGCGGAGTAATACTCACAATTACATCTGTGTGTGGAATGGATCTAGCTGCCAGTGTTCAAGGAGTATGAAACAGCCTATGGCGACCCCCCACCCCTGCAGGAAAAACTCATCGGATCTATGCGATTTATGTAAAAGGCCTATTTGGAGTTTAAAACGGAGAATTTCATCAAAATGTGACTAATTTGTTTGGGCAACATCAAGGATGCATCTAGCATGATGCCGGTAAAGCGACGTGGTTCCAATAATTCATTGCGACATGCAAATTTGAATTATTGCAGTGATAAAGACAATGTTTGTTGTTAATGTGTGTTTATGTTACCATTAGTTCGTTGAATGTGTGGCTTATTTAACTGTCACATTTATGGTTGATTAATGGTGAATAATGTCATTATCAAACCTTTACTGTCAGTTGCGTCTAATATAGTAACATCCCAGTTAATTCAACTAGATAGTAATCAAAGTCTTATTGGGCATTGCTTGTTAATAGCAAATCTTTTAACTATATAGTGTACACACTTGCGCGTCAGCTGCGGCAAAGCTAAAAGATTGCGTCTATATACAACATGCTCATTCAGCAGTACTTTTTCGGTAAGAAAAGTCTTTCGGCCGAAACCGAAAATGCACTTTTGGGCCAATACTCGGCTGAAACATTTCAGCGGCAGAGATTTGGGTGAATCACTATCGTTCTAAAGTGTAAAATTGGTACACACTGTAGTATCGGAGTGACATGAGGAGATTGTCGGGTTACCCAAGTTGTGGCCTACAGTAGCTACTTGCGAGTGCGCTCATTTTGTATGCATGTTTGAACGTTTGTCTCTTTTAATAAATGGTAGAAAATGCAATGGCAGTTGTGGCTCTCCTTGCCCACGTCAGAGCGTTTACAGCACCTTAATTGCTCCATTTTGTTTCACCGCATGAGAGCTGCAGCGTATATGAAGCTTGTTCATACCTCAAATTTGAACATTTTAAAAAGGTCAAGGTACCACTTTATTGTTAATTTCTCATTTTTGAGTCACTGTCCTACCTGTCGTTGCAGGCGGCCCCAGCTCTGGAAATTCTGGGTAGGCTAGCTCCGAGTGCTCCAGGGTGACTGGAGCGGCCGAGGCGGGAGACTGGGCCAACATTACTGGGACTGGCGGAGGCTCATCCGGGTCGGTTAGTAGGGGCTCCTTGAAAGGCTTGTCCTCTTCACTGGCTTCGTAGCCTCCAATGCAAAAAAGTTAAAGGTCAACAATCTGAAGAAGTGAAATGAAGCGTGAACGAAAAAAAGGGAGTCAATGCTTCTTTAAAGTGCTACGTAAAGATATTTTTTTTTAAAAGTGTCCAAAGACAACATTATTTGCATAATCTGGTTGTCCTGCTTCTCTTATACAAGTGTCTTTTTAACAGTCTATTCTGTGCATATACGGGTTGAGAATTCCAGTTATGGGAGTAATGTGATGTCACTTCGTTACCAAGTTCATTATCTTGAGCGGCATGCACACACAGTCCTGCCGCAAATCATTCTTCATTATTGTGACAGTCTCCCTCTAATTGAGAAAGGTTGTGGCTTTCATATTAAAAGCAATATACTTTGGAGAAATTTCAGTTATGCGTTACCCACTAGTCAAAGAAATCAAGCTCGTAACTTAGGTGAGACATATACGACAGCAGTACCATGTTCTGTCATTCAATAATGAATATGACAAAGTTCTCCATTTTAGAACGGTTGTGGATTTCACACTGGATTTCGTTGACCGAAGAGGTGTAAATCATTTGCCATGCACTTTTGGTCACACTCCGGTCACCGGCACACCATTGTGTTGACCTGTTAGCTTGGCTTCAAAGAGTTTACTGACTATTTTGGAACGGCTCTGGCATCTGGTTAGGATGCCCCCTGGATGCCTCCCTGGTGAAGTGGTCCGGCCATGTCCCACCGGGAGGAGCCCCCGGGGACGCCCCAGGACATGCTGGAGAGACTATTGACCCTTTTCCATTGTACCGGTTATACCCCCACCAGCCTTGCTCACGCCCCTCTGGTCGCTTCTCCATTACACTTTTTCGAGGCCAAGCGGTGACAATAGCACCGCTTTTCAGAACCCCCGATGACCCGGTTCTAAAACGCAGGCCGAGGAGGGCCGTGACGTATCTGTCATCTGATTGGCTGACAGATAGGGGCGTTTCTTTCAGCGTGAGTTGTCACTTTCACAATCATGGCATCCAATGGCTGCCTGCCAAACACCGAGCGACGCCACCGAACCCAACTGAACTGTCGTGTAGTGTGCGTGATGAGTGTTTTCATGAGTGGCCGATCAGTCTGCCACTGGTTTTGCCGCGATTCAAATTTTGAATTCCCATCTTAACGTCGCCACAGATAAGCTTTCCCTCACGGGGAGAAAACAATTCCGAGTTTAGCGAGCGGCGCCGTATCAAGCCACCTATATACTGTATAAAGCCTCAAATATTGTGTTTTACATCAATACTTAACTATATTCATAATAGATATGGTACCAAAGCTTGTGACCAGAATGTATGCGAACGTACGTTAATGCTGGGTACGTTTAAATGAATGGAGCGAGCAATCCTCCTTTCAAATCTCCACACACACGCTTTTATTCTCGCCAACACCCTCTCTCTTTAGCTATCTGCTTCTTAACTATTATTCTATCTTTTTATGGTTTGAGGAATGTGATAAAATACAAGATACTGAATACACAGCATCAAATGCCTATACAGGCTCGTCGGGCATCAACTTGTGAATCGCTCCTGTCCATGGGTGCGTCGGCAAATCTACACGATGGTCCGGTCCAGTCGGGTTCGACCACGTCGAGCAGTGTGCGGCAGGCTTCAAGTAACTTTTGTTCTGTGGTTGATTGAGGAGGTGCGGGCCTTTTTGTCCATATTGGCAGCAGATGAAATACAGAGGAATGGAAGGCGCGACAAGAAACGAGCGTGTCACCTTCTTTTTGATCCCGCTCCAATCCCTCCCACTTTTGATTGGTGCCCGTTGGAATGAAAAGCAACAGAGGGCAGGCCAGGCAAGGTAAGAGCGGGTCCAGAACATTCTAGAACTTGTAATGGAAAACTGGCATATGTCTACCGGATGGCCTGCGATCAGATCAGGATCCCCCCAGAAGAACTGGAGGAAGTGGCTGGGGAGAGGGAAGTCTGGGCTTCACGCCTTAAGCTCCTGGCCCTCTGACCCAAACACGGCTAAGCGGAAGAAAAAGGATGGAGCGAGGGAGGGCGAGGGGATGGATGGAGAATTTAAAAAACTGCTGAAAACTGGGCATAAGACTCGCAAAGAAAGCAGAGCGAAGGGACCTCAAGCAGCCGTGAGGATTCTGAATCAACATTTCTGCTCAACAGTCAAGTTTATCACCTCTTTTTTATATTTAAACGATGACATTTGTCACTGTTGCAAAAGAAAGCTCTGGCTTTGCTTATTTTACGGAGGAGGAGCAGCAAAAAAAGGAATCTCGGGATTGGAATTGATAACGTTGCTGATTCAGTTTTCGATACAGCTTAACGATTTATCATCGATTCTCAAATTTGTAGTTTGGGGAGACGTGCTGAGGACTTTAAATAGATGAAAAATAATAAAATAAAATAAACGACCACTGAATATGATTTCCAGGCTTCTTGCGATCATAAAACGTTATAATTGAAGAAAAACAAAGTGCTGTTGTCTAAAAATTCCTGCGTTGTACGCACCCTGAACACACCCAATGTATCTGGAAGCAAGCGTGTGACATATGTTCTTTTGCCCTCCCTGAGCGTGTTTTACGCTGTTTAATGACACACCCCAGTTGGAGTTTACTGTAAAACTATACACACAACAAAAAGACTTACACACATTGTATATTTAAATACAAAACAGTTTTAGAGATTGCCATCTTAATGCTAACACTCAATGCAAAACCCGAATGACGGGCTAGCTAAAATTAGCATTAGATCATGGGAGGGATTTACCCTCAAATAACGACTATTCACACACCAACGCCGTACATACAGACAGATAATATAAAAATACTATACTATTATACTAACATATAGTTGTCCTAGTCTGTGAAAAACAAGTTGATTATATTGTATTTAAATTGTATTGCGACTTTCTTCTACTCTTTTATAGCTTACAGTAAATGTGTGGCTCCATGCATGCATCGTACCACACTTCTCCTAAGAGGCCAAGACTAACTTCTGGTCGTCGTTTCTGGCCAGGTGGATTTTAGCAAAACACCCGGAAAGGTTGCATGCACTGTTTTCCAGAATGCACTGCTATAGTTAAAATTACTGTATCATGTTTTGACTACGTTAAAATGCATCTTTGTACTATTTTGTACAGGCAGGGTTTAATAGTTAGTGTTGTTCTTAGCGGTATATAGTGAAATTGGTGTTGTTTATCGTCGTGGAGATTGCTGTTTTTGGTGGCAATCTGCCACCCTTGCTCGGAATAGTGAGAGTGATGTCTATTAATACCACTTGCAGGTCTCAAATTCCCCGAATGTCAGCTGGTCCGCGCATTACGTGCACTGTACGGCGTACACAATGACGTAATTGAGGCAAATAGGCTCAACAAGAGAATCGCTTACAATTCTGCAAACGACTACTTTTCCTTTCGGCTTGTCTTGCTAGGGGTCGCCACAGCGCGTCATCCTTCATGTAAGCCAATCTCCTGCATCTTTCTGTCTAACACCAACTGCCCTCATGTCTTCCCTCACGACATCCATCAACCTTCTCTTTGGTCTTCCGCTAGCTCTCTTGCCTGGCAGCTCCATCCTCATCATCCTTTTACCAATATACTCACTCTCCCCCCCTTCTGGACGTGTCCAAACCATCGAAGTCTGGTCTCTCTAACTTTGTCTCCAAAACATTTAACGTTGGCTGTCCCTCGGATGAGCTCATTCCTAATTTTATCCAAACTAGTCACTCCGAGAGCGAACCTCAACATTGTCATTTCCGCCACCTCCAGCTCTGCTTCCTGTCGTCTCTTCAGTGCCACTAATCCATACATCATGGCTGGCCTCACCACTGTCTTATAAACTTTTGACTCTTCTGTTCACATAACACACCTGACACCTTCCTCCACCCGTTCCAACCTCCTTGGACCAGTTTCTTCACTTCCTGACCACAGACACCATTGCTCTGGACTGTTTACCCCAAGTATTTAAAGTCTTCCACCCTTGCCATCTCTTCTCCCTGGAACCTCACTCTTCCCCCTCCAGCCCTCTCGTTCATGCACAAATATTGTCTTACTTCGGCTAATCTTCATTCCTCTCCTTTCCAGTGCATGCCTCTATCTTTCTCAGTGTTCGTCCACCTGCTCCCTGCTTTCACTGCAGATCACGTCATCTGCAAACCTCATGGTCCACAGGGATTCCAGCCTATACATCACCACTGCAAACAGGAAAGGGCTCAGGGCAGAACCCTGATGCAGTCCAACCTCCACCTTAAACTCCTCTGTCACACCTACAGCACACCTTACCACTGTTCTGCTGCCCTCATACATGTCCCCTATGATTCTAACATACTTCTCTGCCACTCCAGACTTAAGATCCTAGATCACCCTAACCTGCTGCACATCCTTCCCATTTCTATCCTTCTGTCTGGCCCAACTGCATAGATCCTTTTCTTCTTTTTTAGTGTCTAACCTGGCATACATGTCATCATATTCCTCGTTTGCCACCTCTTCCTTTGCCCTACATCGCATCTCAATGTATTCCTTTCTCCTCTCCTTGGTCCTCTCAGTGTCCCACTTCTTAGCTAACCTCTTTCCTTGTATGATTTCCTGTACTTTGAGGTTCCACCACCAAGTCTCCTTCTCTCCTTTCCTGCCATAATATACACCAAGTACTCTCCTGCCTGTCTCGCTGATCACCTTTCCTGTAGTGGTCCAGTCTTCTGGAAGCTCCTCCCGTCTACCCAGAGCCTGTCTCACCTCCTCCCGAAAAGCCACACAACACTCTCTCTTTCTCAGCTTCCACCACATGGTTATCTGCTCTGCCTTTGTCTTCTTCATCTTCGAGTCATCTTACGTACCACCATCCTGTGCTCTCTAGCCGCACTCTCCCCTATCACTACCTTACAGTCAGTAACCTTCAGATTACATCGCCTGCACAAGTTGTGCAACCTCAATTCCAATGAAGTCGGGACGTTATGTTGAACATAAATAAAAACAGAATACAATGAATTGTAAATCATGTTCAACCTATATGTAATTGAATACACTACAAAGACAATATATTTAATGTTCAAACTGGTAAACTATTGTTTTTAGCAAATAATCATTAACATAGAATTTTATGGCTGCAACACGTTCCAAAAAAGCTGGGATAGGTGGCAAAAAAGACTGAGGAAGTTGAGGAATGCTCATCAAATGTGTTTGGAACATCCCACAGGCGAACAGGCTAATTGGGAACAGGTGGGTGCCATGATTGGGTATAAAAGGAGCTTCCCTGAATTGCTCAGTCATTCACAAGCAAAGATGGGGCGAGGTTCACCTCTGTGAAGAAGTGCGTGAGAAAATAGTCGAAATGTTTAAGGACAATGTTCCTCAACGTACAATTGCAAGGAATTTAGGGATTTCAACATCTACGGTACATAATATCATCAATTATGGACAATTATTTTTGTCAATGTCTTTATGTCTCAAAAGTGTTCTCTGTCAATTGACTGTCTGTTGTCGTACTAGAGCGGTTCCAACTACCAGAGACAAATTCCTTGTGTGTTTTTTGGACATACTTGGCAAATAAAGATGATTCTGATTCTGAAAAGGTTCAGAGAATCTGGAGAAATCACTTCATGTAAGCAGCAAGGCCGAAAACCAACATTGAATGCCTGTGACCTTCGATCCCTCAGGCGGGACTGGGTAACTTACACATCTGTGAAGGCACCATTAATGCTGAAAGCTACATACAGGTTTTGGAGAAACATATGGTACCATCCAAGCAACGTCTTTGTCATGGACTCCCCTGCTTATTTCAGCAAGACAATGCCAATCCACATTCTGCACGTGTTACAACAACGTGGCATTGTAGTAAAAGAGTACGGGTACTAGACTGCCCTGCCTGCAGTCCAGACCTGTCTCCCATTGAAAATGTGTGGCGCATTATGAGGCGTAAAATACAACAACCGAGTCCCCGGACTGTTGAACAGCTGAAGCTGCACATCAAGCAACAATGGGAAGGAATTCCACCTACAAGGCTTCAACAATTAGCGTCCTCAGTTCCGAAACGTTTATTGAATGTTGTTAAAAGAAAAGGTGATGTAACACAGTGGTATACATGACCCTGTCCCAGCTTTTTTGGGACGTGTTGCAGCCATAAAATTCTAAGTTAATGATTATTTGCTAAAAAAAAAAAATAAAGTTTAGCAGTTCGAACATTAAATATCTTGTCTTTGTAGTGTATTCAATTAAATATAGGTTCAACATGATTTGCAAATCATTGTATTCTGTTTTTATTTATGTTTAACACAACGTCCCAACTTCATTGGAATTGGGGTTGCAATCCACCTGCGTGCTTCTACCTCCACTCTTGTAGGTCAACCTATGTTCCTGCCTCTTCTGGGGGAAAAAAAGTCTTCCACCACCAAGTCTCCTTCTCTCCTTTCCTGCCAGAATATACACCGAGTACTCTCCTGCCTGTCTCTCTGATCACCTTTGCTGTAGTGGTGCAGTCTTCTGGAAGCTCCTCCCGTACTCAAGAGAGCTTGTCTTACCTCTTCCCGAAAAGCCGCACAACACTCTTGCTTTCTAAGCTTCCACCACATGGTTATCTGCTCTGCCTCTGTCTATTTAATTTTCTTCCCCACCATCAGTCGTCGTCTTACAAACCACCATCCTATGCTGTCAAGCCACACTCTTACCTACCACTACCTCACAGTCGGTAACCTTCTTCAGATTACATCGTCTGCACAAAATGTAATCCATCTGCGTGCTTCTAACTCCCCTCTTGTAGGTCACCCTGTGTTCCTGCCTCTTCTGGGAAGAAAAAAAAAGTCTTCACTACAGCCATTTCCATCCTTTTTGCAAAGTCTACCACCATCTGTCCCTCCAAGTTTCTTTCCTGGATGCCGTACTTACCCATTACTTCTTCATCACCCCTGTTTCCTTCAGCAACTTTTCCATTGCAATCTGCACCAATCACGACTCTCTCTCTCTGTCTGGGAAGCTCAGAACTACTTTGTCTAGTTCTTTCCAGAGTTTCTCTTTCACCTCTAAGTCACAACCTACCTGTGGGGCATAGCCATGATGCATAACACCCTCAATTTCAAGTTTCAGCCTCATCTCGATCTGATACTCTTTTCACCTCCTCTTTTAAAATATCCCCTACTCAATTTCTCTTCCCATCTACACCATGGTAAAATAATTTAAACCTTGCCCCTAAACGTCTAGCTTGACTGTCTTTCCACCTGGTCTCCTGGACACACAGTATACAGTGGGGGATAAAAGTATTTAGTCAGCCACCTATTGTGCTAGTTCTCCCCCTTAAAAAGATAAGAGAGGCCTGTAATTTTCCTTATAGGTTTTCCACACCTATGAGAGACAAAATGAGGAGAGAAAAAAAAGGAAAAAAATCCAGAAAATCAGTCTGATTTTTAAAGAATTTATTAGCAAATTATGGTGGAAAATAGGTATTTGGTCATCTACAAACAAGCAAGGTTTCTGGCTCTCACAGACCTGTATCTTCTTTAAGAGGCTCCTCTGTCCTCCACTTGTTAATGGCACCTGTTTGCACTCGTTATCGGTATAAAAGACACCTGTCCACAACCTCAAGCAGTCATACTCCAAACTCCACTATGGCCAAGACCAAAGAGCTGGCAAAGGACACTTGCACCAGGCTGGGAAGACTGAATCTGTAATAGGTACGCAGCTTGTTGTGAAGAAATCAACTGTGGGAGCAATTATGATAAAATGGAAGACATACAAGACCACTGATAATCTCCCTCGATCTGGGGCTCCACGCAAGCTCTCACCCCGTGGGGTCAAAATGACCACAAGAACGGTGAGCAAAAATGCCAGAAACCACACGGGGGGGGGGCAGGGGGGGCTAGGTGAATGACCTGCAGAGCGCTGGGACCAAAGTAACAAAGGCTACCATCAGTAACACACTACACCACCAGGGACTCAAATCTTGCAGTGCCAGATGTGTCCCCCTGCTTAAGCCAGTACATGTCCAGGCCCGTCTTAAGTTTGCTTGAGACCATTTGAATGATCCAGAAGAGGATTGGGAGAATGTAATATGGTCAAATGAAACCAAAATAGAACTTTTTGATAAAAACTCAACTTGTCATGTTTGGAGGAGAAAGAATGCTGAGTTGCATCCAAAGAACACCATACCTACTGTGAAGCATGGGGGTGGAAACATCATGCTTTGGGGCTGTTTTTTTTTGCAAAGGGACCAGGACGACTGATCTGTGTAAAGGAAAGAAGGAATGGGGCCATGTATCGTGAGATTTTGAGTGAAAACCTCCTTCCATCAGCAAGGGCAATGAAGATGAAACGTGGCTTGGTCTTTCAGCATGACAATGATCCCAAACACACCGCCCGGGCAACAAAGGAATGACTTCGTAAGAAGCATTTCAAGGTCCTGGAGTGGCCTAGCCAGTCTCCAGATCTCAACCCCATAGAAAATCTTTGGAGGAAGTTGAAAGTCTGTGTTGCCCAGTGACAACCTCAAAACATCACTGCTCTAGGGTAGATCTGCTTAAAGGAATGGGCCAAAATACCAGCAACAGTATGTGAAAACCTTGTGAAGACTTACAGAAAACGCTTGACCGCTGTCTTTGCCAACAAAGGCCGCGAGACACCCTGCTGCCCCGGGCCAACTCAGTCCCGCTAAGTAGCGGCACTCCGAGCCCAAGCAGGCGTGTGCATCTTTCTCAGCTGGACAAGAAGAGACGAACACCGACATGAGGCTGGCCACAGAGGACGCTCTGATGGTCCAATCCAATCAGTGGCAGAGGGGGAAAAAAATAAAAAAACCTTCCCAGGCAGGAACTCCTCCAGCCTGTGGAAAAATGCCACGTTTGCCATAGTGCAAGACAAGGAAATTAACCATGGCTTTTTGTCTGTTTGTATGTTGAATAATAAATATTTGCTATGTAGTCTTTTTCCCCCCATGCAAACAGATTTACAGATACCAAATACTTCACACTGCTATATTTAAAAAAATGACTAAGATCTGTCCATGAAGTCATGTATTTTTTATTTATTGAAACCTATCCAGGCAAGGTATTTGCAATGACAACCTGGCTGAAGACAGCAGAGTGAAACAAAGCAAAATAGAAGAAAATACAAACTGGACAATATATACACAAGGGTAAACAATAGTTAAATATTAAATTACATCAGCTTCAGCTGTTCAACAGTCCGGGATTTCCGTTGTCGTATTTTACGCTTCATAATGCACCACACATTTTCAATGGGAGACATGTCTGGACTGCAGGGAGGCCAGCCTAGTACCCCCACTCTTTTACTACGAAGTCAATCTGTTGTAACACGTGCAGAATGTGGTTTGGGATTCTCTTGCTGAAATAAGCAGGCGCCTCCATGACAAAGACGTTGCTTGGATGGCAGCATATGTTTCTCCAAAACCTGTATGCACCTTTCAGCATTAATGGTGCCTTCACAGATGTGTAAGTTACCCATGCCACTGGCACTAACACAGCCCCATAACATCACAGATGCTGGCTTTTGAACTTTGCGTCCATAACAGTCCGGATGGTTCTTTTCTTCTTTGGCCCGGAAGACACGACGTCCACAATTTCCAAAAACAATTTGAAATGTGGACTCCACAGAACACTTTTCCACTTCAGTCCATCTTAGATGAGCTCGGGCCCAGAGAAGCCAGCGGCGTTTCTGGGTGTTGTTGATAAATGGATTTTGCTTTGCATAGTAGAGTTTCAAGTTGCACTTACAGATGTAGCGCCGAACTGTATTTACTGACACTGGTTTTCTGAAGTGTCCCATGTGGTGTTATCCTTTACACATTGATGTCGGTTTTTGATGCAGTGCCGCCTGAGGGATCGAAGGTCACGGGCATTCAATGTTGGTTTTTGGCCTTGCCGCTTACATGCAGTAATTTCCCCAGATTCTCTGAAACATTTGATGATATTATTGAGCGTAGATTACTAAATCCCTAAACTCCTTGCAATTGTACATTGAGGAACATTGTCCTTAAACTGTTCGACTATTTTCTCACGGACTTGTTCACAAAGAGGTGAACCTCGCCCCATCTTTGCTTGTGAATGACTGAGCAATTCAGAGAAGCTCATTTTATACCCAATCATGGCACCCACCTGTTCCCAATTAGCCTGTTCACCTGTGGGATGTTCCAAACAGGTGTTTGATGAGCATTCCTCAACTTTCTCAGTCTTTTTTGCCACCTGTCCCAGCTTTTTTGGAACGTGTTGCAGCCATAAAATTCTAAGTTAATGATTATTTGCTAAAAACAATCAAGTTTATCAGTTTGAACATTAAATATCTTGTCTTTGTAGTGTATTCAATTAAAGATAGGTATGATCGTTTTCTGAAATGCAGTGTTACTAATGCGACACCTTCCAAAAAGTTTAACTTTTGTCTCATCAGATCACAGACTATTTTGCCATTAGACTTGGGGATCATCAAGATGTCTTTTGGCAAAATGGAGATGAGCCTTAATGTTCTTTTTGCTCAGCAGTGGCTTTCGTCTTGGAACTCTGACATGCAAGCCATTTTTGCCCAGTCTCTTTCTTATGGTGGAATCACGAACACTGACCTAAACTGAGGCAAGTGAGGCCTGCAGTACTTTGGCTGTTGCTGTGGGGTCTTTTGTGACCTCTTGGATAAGTCGTTACTGCGCTCTCAGGGTAATTCTGGTCAGCCGGCTACTCTTGGGAAGGTTCACAACTGTTCTATGTTTTTGCCATTTCTGGATGATGGCTCTCACTGTGGTTTGCTGGAGTCCCAAAGCTTTGGAAATGGCTTTATAACCTTTTCCACACTGATAGATCTCAATTCCTTTCTCTCTCATTTGTTCCTGAATTTCTTTAGATCTCGGCATGTCGTTGAGGTTTTGAGGATCTTTTGTTCTACTTGACTTATTCAGGCAGGTCCTATTTAAGTAATTTCTTGATTGAGAAAAGGTGTGGCTAGAAAAAATGAACTCTGGTATCATGGGAAACATTTACTGTAAATTTAAAAAAATGACTAAATGGACAGCTCTTAGTTTTTAAATACAGCAGTGTGAAGTATTTGGTATCTGTAAATGTGTTTGTATGAAAGAAAAAAAAAAACATTGCAAAAATGTATTTGTCATGTATTTTTAATTTTTTTCCCCCCCACGACTGACTGGATTGGACCATCAGAGTGCCGCCGCCAGCCAGCCTCACAATGGTGTTCGTCTCTTCTGGCCCGGCCAAGGAAGACACACGTGCCCACTTGGGCTCGGACCTCCGCTCCTTAGTGGGACTGAGTCGGCCAGCGGTGGACCTTGCCGCCGGGAGCCGTGCCCGGCGTAAGCAGGAAAACGTAAAGATTGCTGTTTGGAAGACTCTCGCCCCTCAGCCGAGGAAGAGGTACACGCCTGCTTGGGCCCGGACCGCCGCTCTTTAGCTTGATCGGTGAGTCGAAGTTTTGGTTTTGAATGTATTTTAATCCTCGTTTCGAGCCTTGTGTAACGGCGCATAATGCCAGGTCTGTGAATGAAAAACTAAAAGCCTACAGAGGTCTGTCAACCAATCAACCTTCGTCAGGGTAGCTAGGGAAGTTCCTGCAAAGGTTCCTGTGGTGGGAAAGTACTCAAACGGGCGGCGACCACGCTGACGTCACTGCGGCTGTCCCACGCACAGTTTGCCTTTATACTCCAGTGCAACCCACGCGCGCAGTTTTGAAAATGTACTGCAGTTCAGCTCCAAGTCGGGAGTGTCGCTACGATTGGTATTGGCTAGGACACCACAGGGTGGAGTTTCCTCTACATTTTTATGGCCATTTCCGGTAGCCGTTTTTACTTTCCTTTCAATAACAACGAACAAAGCAACAACAATGGCGACCGTGGAACAGTGCCTGCTAGAACAAACGGACCTAGATGACCAGATGATACGTTTACTTATGCTGCCAGATGGAGAAGGCGGCGGCGTAGATGGTATGTAGAACCAAGGGCCACACTGAGTACGTCATCACAGCATGTGACTAAAATGGACCAATCACGAGAGATTATCTCGCAGCGTTCGAAGCGCAGCAACAATTTTTGCCGTGTGCGCGCCAAGCTACGCAAAGTGCCCTTAATGCTCCCTCCACGTGTGTGCGCACTGCCGCCCCCGAGTATGGGGTACCGAACCCCCTGATATGGGCTGTTCGGTCCCTGTACGACCGGTGTCAAGAGTTTGGTCCGCATGGATGGATGGATAGTTGACACGACTTACAACTGACTCATTCGTAGCGGTTGTAGCCACAGATCAAATTTGAACTGGAACTCAAGAGTACACAAATGCAGCAGATGAATAAAAATATTGACATTTAAAAAAAAATAATTATTGCGTTTTGGGGTCACTTTTCAGGGCGAAAGAATGACATTTATGGTATTTTAATTGCTGTCAAATGTGGTCACATTTTCCTAAAACAGTATGTAAGTGTTAACAACTTTGCCTTACAATGAAAATAATAGTCAAAAATACAAGCATAACCCAAGGCAATGGTATGCCAACCTTGTAGGCCATGCTGGGCTGAGGTCTCGCAGCCGTCCTTCCATGGCTGCAGGGGTGCAGTGCAGTTGTCAGCACCACCACTAGGGTCCAGGCTAAACATGTGGTTGGCCCATGCTTTCGCATTGGGGTTGAGGTCTGAAACCTTTGCGGATTCCTGTGGACAGAATTCGAGATGAGGCTCAGAAGACATGCGCCATAGCTACGGGATATAAAAGAAAACAAGCATGCATACATAAAAATAAATACAAAAGTTGCATAGAGAGCAAAACAAAGCTATAGTTTGTAGCTGCTTTTAGGGCTAGGGCTATCGTATATTTTATATTATGGACTATTCTACTGATCAATAAAGATGATTTCTGATCATCCCATGGATTATTCACGTAATTGCATATTTTTTTTTGCATAATGCCAATACAAAATACGTATCTGAGGTGCTGATATTATTTTTGTCCACTTGGGGAAGTCCTCAACACCAACTTTAGTCGCTGTTACTTTGAAAGTGTGTGTGCATTTGAAAGGCAGGGCTGGGCCTTGTGAGTGACATGGGTGCCAGTGAAAGAGAGAGTTGGTTGTTGCTGGCTCAGGATAGTGGCTGGTTGTGAACTGGCTAACCGTTAGCCAGTCAGTCTGCTGAGTTCCTCTGGGCGTCAGTTGTGGGCGTGCAGGTAGTGTATGAAAGTGCTTGTTATCTGTTTATTTTGCTACTTTTTGTCCAATAAAGTGAGTCTATCATTGATAACCTGTGCAGGTATTAAATTTTTTTTTTAACTAGCAATGGTAAGCTAACAATGTTTTGTTTAACGTAGACGTGCAGTTGTGTCATCCATTTCCGCTTTGTAGTAGATACAATCCATTTCATATTCTTTTTATCATGTGTAAAATGATCCCAAACTTTGGACATTCTGTCTTCTACAAACTCTTACTTCCTGGCTTTTTTAGGTGAGTCTGCAGTAGTTCTTGTGGAAAAATAACCACAAAACCCCCTAAATATCTAGCGAAAAACCTGATTAAAATTAAGAGTAGCAATAGAGGATGTCCGCTCCAAAGGTGGGTAGAGTATCCAAATATTGTACTCAAGTAAGAGTCCTGTTACTTGACAATGTGACAAGTAAAAAGTAGTCCTCCAAAAAATTACTTAAGGTACACAGTGAAATAATTACTCAAGTATTGAATAAATAGTAACTTCTATTGTTTTAACCACAGCATGAACATCAATAAATTAAAAATAAAATGTGAATGTGCACATTTTATACTGATATTACTGTGTGTGTGTGTGTGTGTATGTATGCAAAGCCAAAACTAAAAGTAAACACGAGTAGCGCGCCATTGCCTTCATGGCAACGACGACATTCCCAACATGGTGGCTACGTAGGCTTATCTAGTGCTATGCCCGGGAAGCCCAATACAAGAGGACGTGTGAGTACCGTTACTTCTTAACAGCAGAAGCGGCGTCAGTGTTTTTTCTGGTCTCGTCAACTACTGACTAGTCCAAAGCAGGTCACGAGTTCACAGGCGGAACCTCGGGCCGATGTGCTGGCATACTAGTCCGCCGCGGCGCAATATTCAGAAATTACATGTGGGTATGGATGGTGGATGTGTGTAATAGATCTAGCTGCTTGCGTTCAAGGAGCACGAAACAGCCTATGAGGGCTCCCCCCCCCCCCCCCTCCCCGGAAAGACTCATCGGATCTACACGATTAACGTAAATGGCCTATTTTGAGTTCAAAACAGCAAATTTTGCCGAAAGGCGACTGATTTGCATGTATGTAAGATAAATACAATTTTAAAATCTGCAACACAGTGAGACTGCAAAAAGTGAACCGCAATATAGAGAGGGACAACTGTATTTCGAAGGCCTTGCATACAGCGTGCATCCAATACGTCCATTTATGCTGGTAGATATCCGATACGCATCCGATTTTTGTCCATATTTGGAAGTGGCCTGATTACGATCTGAGGATATGTACATATACACATACACATATATATAACGCGATGGAGGCTTTGTTGTAATGCTGACTTCCAGCGTTAGGGGGCTCCAGAAATCGCAGATTGTAGCTTTAATGTTACAGGGCATCGTGCATGTTTTGCCAGTTCGTATATTGAACAAAAATTTTAAAAAATTTATAAAATTGGTTCCAACCTCAACATCAGTTTTTTGCATGTTTTTTTTTTTAATCCTTGAAATTAAAATTGCTGAGATTTGTCTGGTGTCCACAGCCATGGCAGCTGTTTGCCGGTCAAGGGAGCTGATCAAATGACAGACCAAATGACGAAACTTTGCCCTTCATCCTAGCAAAGACTCTTCTGTCACATAACACACCTGACACCTTCCTCCACTTGTTCCAACCTGCTTCGACCCGTTTCTTCACTTCCTGACCACACTCACCATTGCTCTGGACGGTTGACCCCAAGTATTTAAAGTCCTCCACCCTTACTATCTCTTCTCCCTGTAGCCTCACTCTTCGCCCGCCACCCTTCTCATTCATGCACATATATTCTGTCTTACTTCGGCTAATCTTCATTCCTCTTCTTTCCAGTGCATGCCTCCATCTTTCTAACTGTTCCTCCACCTGCTCCCTGCTTTCACTGCGGATCACAATGTCATTTGCAAACAACATGGTCCACGGGGATTCCAGTCTAACCTCATCTGTCAGCCTATCCATTACCACTGCAAACAGGAAGGGCCTCAGGGCTGATCCCTGATGCAGTCCCACCTCCGCCTTAAATTCGTCTGTCACACCTACAGCACACCTCACCGCTGTTCTGCGGCCCTCGTACATACCCTGTATTATTCTAACATACTTCTCTGCCACTCCAGACTTCCGCATGCAGTACCACAGTTCCTCTCTGGGTACTCTGTCATAGGCTTTCTCTAGATCTACAAAGACACAATGTAGCTCCTTCTGACCTTCTCTGTACTTTTCCATCAACATCCTCATGGCAAATAATGCATCTGTGGTACTCTTTCTGGGCATGAAAACATACTATTGCTTGCAAATACTCACTTCTGTCCTGAGTCTAGCCTCCACTATTCTTTCCCATAACTTCATTGTGTGGCTCATCAACTTTATTCCTCTATAGTTCCCACAGCTCTGCACATCATGCCTCACTAAGCATCCTATGTCGCACATGTAAGTATAGATGGACCAAGAACATCTACTGTACCTCTATGGCTGGCTGACTAGGAGAACTAAAATACAGAAGTTGTCCATTTACGTAGAGGTGTGGTATTAGGGCCTTTTTGGGGTCCGCCCTCTTTGTTCTGGAGTAATAAAAAGTGGGATACAAGGTGGTGGTATTGCAAAGGCCAGGGAGAGAATTACAATAGGATCGATAAATTAATGCAACGGATAGAGACCTGGGCTGTAGTAGTTGAGGGTGACATGATTTGATACTTTGCCAGATGGAAAATTGGGAATTAGGGGACTTAGGCATACAGTTACTGCATATTAGCGAAAGCAATGAAGGACACCTCTAGACTTGTAAAGGTACCTGGGGGAAAATATGCACAGAATTGTGTGCTTGGTAAAGCGACATCTAAGCAAGTGACTTCTTTTACACCTGGATAGTGATACAAATGAATTATTAGCCTGAGCTATTTTTAAATTGTCACTCTAGCAGAAATATCACGTTACTGAGGAGGAAGACGTAGTGTAGGGATTGTAATATTTATTTCTAACCTATCCACTTTCAAATACAAGTTACGCGTTTGCAGGGGATGAGTTAACTGTTTGCCCAAAGAGGAATGAGGGAAGTTGGATATTAATTGCGTTATAGAAGCCTCAGGTGGCTGTACAACTTTAAAAACTCAAATTATGGATGTGGATCCACAAACGCTAGAACGCTAATGCTTCAAAATGGGATGGTTAGGTGTTTTGGTTCAACCAATAAGTGTTCTGTGTTCAGTTTTGTCTGTGTGGTGTTCGTGGGAATGGACATCAACTCCTGGGTCCAGGTCAATGTTATTGTCTGAGAATTCTCGCTTGTCATGTTAAACGTTTATGTTTCGTGTTTAATGTTTGTGTCGTCTTAATTAAAAGCAGAAATGGAGCACCAATGAAATCACGTGACCTTTAGTTACAGACCTTTAGTTACCAAGGACAGTGTGACTGACAAGAGAATACGGTCTACACAGACTGCTGAATGACTGACCTTTGCGACTGTGTACATGATGAAGAGGGGGTGACTGATTTGTTGAAATAACATTCTTCAGGACGCCCAGGAGGATGCAGCTTGATCGTGTTGTCGTATTGCAAGTTGTTGGAGTGCTGACTTAACGCTGATTTTTATGTGATTCTTGGTCTATTGACATTAACACTTTTGTGAAACAGGTTAATGAGTGATTGGGGAATAATATCAATGTTGGGTGCCGACTTGTCCCTTCTCTGGAATATGTATACAGGAATTATGAATTATTAGGGGTATCTTTTGCAGAGTTGTGATTAATTTATATAAGGGTTTGTTTGCAGGTCTTGTCAGCAGGGGCTCTGCGACGGGGAAGATGACATGTTTGATTGTGGATGGTGTGTGTGGATAGGAGGAAAATTTTACTGCTACATTAAACGCTCACACATTATATTTATTTATTTTAGCACAACGACCACACACGATGTCCTCTTTTCCATCTTCGTACGCCTTATTTTCTTTCTTCGTTTACCCTTAGTGTTATTTTCTTTTTTTAGTTTCTAGTTGTAGTTGTGCGTTTCTTTAAATACACCATAAAATTCCACTCTTGGTCATATTTTGTGTGTGTTTTGAATTTAAGTAAACCTCTGTAACCTAGGACTCAAAATGTCAGAGTGTAGCAACCTCCAGATTATGAGACTGATTAAAAAGGTTTGTCGTCATTTCGCCTAAAGTTAAACTTGAAAAAATTTACATGCTGCCCTTTTCGAGACATTAAGTTTGATTTTAACAATTAAAATCAAATTTACGATAAACCGGAAGTAACGCAAACGTCGTTCCCGGCTTATTACTTTATCCTAAATTAATTACAATTCTTATTTGACATATAATCGCTACAGTTCCATCTTGTGATCGGTTAGCGTTTTTTTTAAAATTCGGTGCTCGGTTATCGGCCCCAAAAATTCTGATCGTGTAAAGCCTAATTGTATGTCATTTTATGAATGTTGAACATGATGGATTTCTACAAACAAAAAGACACAAGCACATATGTATTCAACGCGTGCCTGAAGGCTCACGCAGACTTTTCAAACATCTGTCACGTTGACAAACGTCCTCACAAAGCGCTCCTAAGATGTCATCGCGTCTTGACGATACAAATCAGATGACGTGAACGTATGTTGTGACGCTCTCATGCAACCTTTATCTCAGACACGCACGGGGGCACAATAGCCTGTTCGAAGGCTGACAAGGTAATTAACAGGAAGGTTTTTGGTGTAATGTATGGAGGCCCCACCATCGCAACCACCCATTTAAATCACCCACGCGCCCTCTTCTTGTAATTATAGGCCAAAGATCACAACAAGCAACTAAAGCAGCGACTTGGCCTGTATGACTGAAGATGACCGCATTGCATACCATTGGACATTTTCCTGATGCATTCCAATGGCTGTATGAAATCACAGGTGAAGTGGAGGTGCTCGATCTCAGTATATCATTGTTTCTTACAATACCAATATTCTGACTTCGATACTCTCCCTGTATAAAGTACGCCCATACTAGGGATGCACGATAGAACTGTTTTTTTCCACCGATACCGATAACTTGCCGCTTCTCCAAACTGATACCAATGCCAAACATTTGTTTAATGGTTTATATCAGGGGTCAATTTCCAAACCAAGGACCCCCCCCCCCCCCCCCACACACACACACAAATTGATGGACACCTGAAGCAGGGATAAGCTACTTACGTATATTGTATATAATTGTGTTTTATATTAAACTCGTCCTATAACAGAATGACTTGTTGTCTATATACAACTCAAATTCCAATGAAGTTGGTACGTTGTGTTAAACATAAATAAAAACAGAATACAATGATTTGCAAATCATCTTCAACCTATATTTAATTGAATACACTACAAAGAAGACATTTAATGTTCAAACTGATAAACATTATTGTTTTTCGCAACTAATCATTAACTTGAGAAATTTATGCCTGCAACACGTTCCAAAAAAGCTGGGACAGGGTCATGTTTCCCAGTGTGTTACATCACCTTTTCTTTTAACAACATTCAATAAACGTTTGGGAACTGAGGACACTAATTGTTGAAGCTTTGTAGGTGGAATTATTTCCCATTCTTGCTTGATGTACAGCTTCAGCTGTTCAACAGTCCGGGGTCTCCGTTGTTGTATTTTACGCTTCATACTGCGCCACACATTTTTAATGGGAGACAGGTCTGGACTGCAGGCAGGCCAGTCTAGTTCCCGGACTCTTTTACTACGAAGCCACGCTGTTGTAACACGTGCAGAATGTGGTTTGGCATTGTCTTGCTGAAATAAGCAGGGGCGTCCATGAAAAAGACATTGCTTGGATGGCAGCATATGTTTCTCCAAAACCTGTATGTAGCTTTCAGCATTAATGGTGCCTTCACAAATGTGTAAGTTACACATGCCATTGGCACTAACACATTGACGACTCTAAATTGCCCGAAGGTGTGAATGTGAGTGCGAATGGTTGTTTGTTTGTATGTGCCCTGCGATTGGCTGGCAACCAGTTCAGGGTGTACCCTGCCTCCTGCCCGATGACTGCTGGGATAGGCGACCCTAGTGAGGAGAAGCGGCTCAGAAAATGGATGGCTGGATGGATGATCAGTTTGAACATTAAATATCTTGTCTTTGTAGTGTATTCAATTAATTATAGGTTGAACATGATTTGCAAATCATTGTATTTTACCAACTTCATTGGAATTGGGGATGTACATGTATAAATGTACCTCAGTGTTTTCTCCTACATAGGCTTTACTTGGGCGTCCCGCCCAAGTATATTAACAGCCGCCCGAGATAATGAAACTTAAAAAAAAATAATAATAATCCAGGCTCGTACTGCACAGAAAAGCTCCACTCTGCCTGCCTGTTTCTCTCATTGTGTTGAGCCGTTTATATGGACGGATGGACACACACACACACACACACACACACACACACCTCTTCCCGCCAGCCCTACCCGCCCGCGCCCATCAGCTCAGCAGCATTGTTGACTGGCTGACTGCAGAAATAAACGGCCTTCAAAGCGGGCGTTTCAGAGGTAAATTTAGTAAACTTTCCATCCCCTAAATTTAAATTGCTGAATGTCTGAAATGATACATTGTTGTTTCACAGTAACAGTATCTTAAATGTATCAACAAATAAACACACATTTCCCAGTTCATCCAAAATAATGCTGGACAACAAACCGCGTTAGCTTTCTCCTACTTCAGTAAACTTCTGTTACACTAAAATGAAACTTAGCAGCCAGCCTACAAGCTAACAGTAACTTGGATAACAATTAATCTGGTGCAATAACTAGGTAAAACTGTACAGTGAGAGTAGAAGTCACTAAAAGAGGGAGCGAGAGCTATGATTGCTTGAGTCGAACTAGTGTAAAGTAAAAGTGTAAAAAGTGTAAAGCAATAGCAAGCTAATTCTGTAAAGCACTTTGTGTTATATGTATGAAAAGTACTATACAAATAAATTTGATTTGATTTAGTGTAAGCTTCAATTAGGTAGGGAATATGCATATATTTTGGCATCTAATGCTTGGATTAGACCACAAAACAAATTTGTTCTTTCACGATTGCATTATGTCAGACTACTGCAATACAATCTTGCCGTATCTCGGTCAAATAGTGGCAACACTACATTACGATACCACGTATCACGTCTTTTATGATCACTGGGCTTTATCTGGTCAAATCAAACACTGTCCGGAGGCGTGACCAGAAAATGTCACCTCGCACCACAAGCAGATACAACAGTTACCATGGCGACAAGTTGTCAAACAATGGATCGCCACGGCAATGTTGGGGGGAAAAAAGAACAAAGGCAAAAAATGTGCAGTGTCACATGTTGCTAGGGAGAGGACGTTTTGAGCTATCTATTCATGGACTGCTTGAGGTATGGTCACGTACTTTTAATACGATACGGCTCGCAAGCAGGCAACAAAACGTTATGTAGCCTGGCAAGCTAGTGCTATTACTAACGTTTGTACATAAACATGCATGCGCTCTGTCGAATCATCCTCTAAAGCAGGGGTGTCAAACTCATTTTCACCAAGGGCCATAATGGCATTATCGATGCAGTCGAAGGGCCAGTTAGAAGACAGTAAATGTAACTAAATGTAATGTAAAATAAATTTAACTATACACAACATATTGTTAATTATTTACTATTTATTGCCCTGGTATTATAACATGAACCCTAAGAAACCGGCATTGCTCATCAATCACCCAAACTATTTAAGTAAATGAAGAATATCTACAAACCCAAGTTATAAGTTTTTTGTTACGCTTGACAATTTTGCACTACTCAGAACTAGTCTTTACACGATCAGGATTTTTGGGTCACCGAGTTTAAAAAAACGATAACCGCTCACAAGATGGAGGAATGTTTCTATTTAAATGAGCTGTTCATTTACTGTATATACGTGTGTACTGAATTGCTCAAAAAATTATGTTTACAATAAATAATATATCTTTGTTCCTCTATTTATGCCAGTGAGGCATAGTGACAGACAAAACAAATGCATGGTATTCTATTAGATGGCAGGAAGTAAATACAGTAATTAATGTATCCACTTTTTGTGACATTTTTGTTTGTTGGTGTGCCGTGAGATCTTTCAATTGTAAAATATGTTCCTTGGCTCCATAAAGGTTGGAAATCACTGCTCTAGTCAGATTGTGTATTCTAATCAGTCAGGTCAGACCAACATTACATGACGGAAATAATGGGTGCTAACTTACTGTAATTCAATTATTTTTAATTAAATTACTTCACCCAGACCGAAACTTTAGAGCATGAGTCGACAGAACGGCGGCATGTTTAAGCACAACCGTTCGTGCTACCGCTAGCTTGCTAGGCTACATAACATTTTATTGCCCGCTTGTGAGCCGTATCGTATTACAAGTACGTGAACATACCCCAAGAAAGCCTTAAACGAACATCCTCTCCTGTTCTGAGCACCGGTGACCACCAACAAACGTTTTTCCCCATTTTGTCCTTATAATACAAAGACGGCGCGCTCCACTCTTCTTGTCGTCGCCACGGTAACGACTGTATCCGGTCGCATTTGAGTTGACAAGCTAAAGCCCAATGATCGTAAAAAACGGGATGTGGTGGTGTCGGAATACAAGATTTTATTGCAGTAGTCTGACAGTGCAATCGTGAAAGAGCACATTTGTCTTGTAGTCTGAAAGTCATTACGTGTTGCCCGTCTCCGACGTGTTGTCTGTCCCACATCGCCAACGTTTTTTTTTTGTTTTTTTTTAACTTCTTTGGCCGTCGGATATTTACAGTACTACGTCAAAAGACGCGACAAGGCTAAAAATAAACTGGCTTTTGGATTCAAGTATACTGTGCACGCGGCGACGTGGAGTATTAATGTTTTTTGCGGAGCCGATCAATCGGCGAATGACAAAGTCGATCAGCCGATCAGCATAAAATGCTAAATATCGGTCGATACCAATCAGCCCGATCAAATCATTGTAAAGTCTACTCAGAACATTGGTGACAGAGTTAGCATTTTAGAAATACAAATCGGCCTGGTATAAAGTGCAAAGGGAACACCACGTCCTCATGAGAAATGTGTGAAGAGTGAATACTGTAAATATTTGTCTGCAAGAATACAGAAACCTGTGAACACAGCAGCAGAAAAATATATATTCGTTTTCCAATCTTTGTTGAAAAAGCCTTCTGTCGTAATCAATTTTTCGTTTCCTTGACATTTTGGGATAATTTTTTTTTCAAGTCACTTAGAAAACTGCTGCTTTACACTGATGCGGGTACACTACCACCTCGTGGTAAGAGCCCATCACTTGGCGGTAAGTTGTAAGGCAACGATGTATTCTGGGAAATGTAAATAAATCAAACATGCTAGACTTTTCAACTTGGCGTCTTAGGGCTATCGTAGGGCCAAATCGTTGGTCATGGATTATCACATTACAATAATTTTTGTTGTTCCCGACAAAATATGTTGGGCCCGATCTGGGAAATCAGAAATAATTTCCATCCAGTAGTGCTGCAATTAGTAATAGGGTATTCTACTGACAATGCTATCAGAATAATCAACTATAAGGATAACATATATTTTTGCTAGGTTAAAGACCAATTATGAATACACGAGAAAATGAGACATTTCACTTACGAATGAAAGACCAATTCGTTTCCTCTTTTAGATGAGAAACAGTACTTTTCTTAAATTCACATTGTGCATATAGCAGGAAACTGTATTTTCTTGTCTACAAACATTTCTAGTGAGGCAATTTCAAACAAAGGCATTTCTTGTATCAAAAACATAAGACAATTAATAAAAAGAGGAACAGAAGTTTGTCATCTCGCTAAAAAGGCAAAATTTTATCCAACTATCTCAGTTGTAACACTAGGGTCACTACATAAAAATATTACATCAAAAAGAGGCAAAGAAGAAAAGGACACGAAGAAGAATCAAGAACGTAGTTTCAGGTCGAATAGATGCTAGCTGTGTGCTGATCAATTGGTAAATTAAGTGAATAAAAAAAGAAATACAGCACAAGACTGATTTTTGAGAAAACTCCACTGACTAAACCAGGCACGGCTGGCCCGCCGTGCAACTATCTGTGGGATCGCTCCCAAAACTAGCTGCTAAGGCTAACAAAAATAAGCATGTGACGTCAAGCCGTGCAAATCCCACAATGCAATGTGAATTTTATTTTTTTTGGGGGGGGGGGGGGGGGGCATTAACATCCTCATTACGTTAATTGACATCATTTCTGTGTGTTACCTGTGGTTCTTGGAATGTATATCTTATTTAACTGTCACATTTATTGCTGATTTATGTTGTACTTTTTTCCCTCCATGCAACCATTACTTTAGGTAGTGTGTATAAAAATGACCTCTTAGTCAATTCCTGTACAACAGTGTGCCCATCAGTGCACTAATTGTCTAAAGATAGTAAGAATTAACTATAATGTGGTATACTTTGACCTAATCAGTAATATCTGCAGCATTATGTTGCCACTTTTCATCTTTTCCTGTAGTATAACAATAAGTGACACATGCAGCCGTAGAAAGACAAGTTACAAATTCTGATTTGTCAGGGGTTTGGTCAAAGTAGTAAGGCTTTTCAAATCAATGGGTTCAAGTCCAAGTGAAGTCACGAGTCATTGCTGTTCAAGTCTTCTACCATCTTGTCAAGTCCAAGTCATGTGAGTCGAGTCTACACCTTCTATGTTGTACGTGTTTGCTGTTTTGCAGATTTGCTCATCTTTTCTCTAGCAGAAGTCATGGATGGATGACTGGATTGATACTTTATTAATCCCGTGATGGAAATTAGATTTACAAACTTCATAAAGTTTTAAAACCCATCCACACGACTAGGTGTTTCTTATGAAAAGTGAAATGGAAAAAAATATCAATGTTTACTCGCGGGCGCACACACGTAATTTTGAAACGATGCTGTAATGTCATGACGGCAGATTTTATTATTTTTTTAAATTCCCGGTGACAAGTTTAGCAGATAATATTGGTAACACAGTATAGGGTTCAAATAAGTAAAGCAGTGAGTGATGAGTGACGGTTTAGTGAAATACAGTATTTACAAACAGCTGCGGCACGAGTAGGGCTATGCTAGCCAGCTCCTCCATTAGCCTCACCAACAGTTTGGATGACAGAGTGCACAGTTCTTTGTAAATGTTATCCAAAAGGAATAATCCTCCAGTGAATAAAGGATCATAACAGCGCGTATCTTTGTTTCGCTTTTAAACTGGCCGCGTTTGGGAAGCCAGCACGTACATCTGCGGGTTGTGTCATTTTCCTGTTGGCCAACAAAAAAAACTATACATGCATTCCATTGAGGTCGATTGTTTCAATTCACCCACTTGTTCAGCTGCTCAACTCCTGAAAAAAGTGCTCGGCTTGCTAGTTTGGGAGCGAGAGTTTATTTTGCTGGTCACTGAGTGATGTGACTGAATCATGTCCGCTGATTTGGCGAATGAGGACCTCGATGCACTTCCTCCTTTCTCTCCTCCTCCAATGCTGTCAATGCACCTGTTTGGTTGTTTTCGTTTAGAGGCGGTATGAATATTCGATAACGTAAAATTGCACAACGTTAAAGCAACGTTCACTATTATATCAAAGGCAATATATATCGCCCACCCATACTTTCCACTCAAAGAGTATAACTGAACATGTAACCACCAACATCTGGAACAATCAGTGTTACGGCCGTAACGAGTCAACGTTCAGTGATTTCCGGAACAAAATACAGATGTTCCGTAACATTTGGCGACTCTGAGAAACCAACGTAGGATGCTGCCGCCACATTGCTCCCAAGAGTGGATGTCATTCAAGGAACGTGTCCACAAGAGCATTCAAGGTTCTACTCAATTCTTACACCTAAATATTTTGGGTTTTTTTTGGGTTGTATTATTTTATTTTTTTAAATCCCTCAAATCTTAATTAAAATTTGCAGGGATAATTTCTCTGTAAATCAGGATTCCATGCTGACATTTTTAAAAATTTGTGTCAACTTATTTTCTATCCTGGTTAGAACAAAAGCCAGGGAGCAATGATGGAAAAGCTGGCCAGGGAATATGATGAGTGGGCAAACCTCTACCCTTCCTTGGCCCAACTGGCTGCAGCAGCCCTGATCATCCCAGTGTCAAGTGTAAATTGTGAGCAAGACGTCCTGGCGACGAACAGGGTAAAACATTCAAACCATAATGTAAAAGAACACAATGTGAAGAATGTCAGTTAATTTTCTTGTGCTATCTTCCAAAATGGTTATGCATTTTTTTCTCTCATTCAGATCAAAACTGACCTGAGAAAACTTCAAGAAGAGCACCTTGCTGCATGCATGAGGATTAGTAAAAATGGACCTACCCCTGAATCCTTTCTATAGAGAAAGGCCTTAGAAATGTTTGTCTTTTCAAAGCAAAGATCCATTGTTCAGACAGAAATTGTCAACTTTGTAAACAGCTAACTACAAATTATATAATAGCGTATGTGCAATAAATAAGCATTGTTCATAAACCTTTGTTTGAATAGATTTTGAATGCGCTTACACCATTGCGCCACCCTGCACCACCACAAGAAAATTCTCAATCTTGGGGAAACGCAGTGTACCTAGTTGCTGTGCAATTAATGCCAATATATTCAAATCATACAGGAGTTCAAAGTATTTTTTTATTTTAAACAATACAAGAACAGGCGATCATTCATGTTAATGTTCATTTAAAGACATTTGGTGCTGATTAAGCCGCCAGACACGGGTCATTAGCGGATGCGCGCTCGTGCTGGCCCCGTCGAATGAAGGAGGGAGGGGTGTTGTGTTTTTATGTGAATTCCATTTGTATATCTTATTTATTGTCCAGTAAGCTAACACTGTAAAGGAAAGATGGATAGGAGCAGCGTTCTGCAGGGGTTAGCTTTTTTCTTTAGCTGTTAGCCTACCGCGCAACTATGGTTTGGCATGCGGCCAAACCGCCCCCACTTGCTACTCTGTCGGCTTGAGCGGTAAGAGCTTGCGCTGCTTCGTAGGCCGCCGAGTTTCGCCGAGAGCTGCGCTCTAAAGGACATAAACGGTCCAGAGCATCATAGTTACAAACTCAAAGTCTTTGGAAGATCGTAATTTTGGCAAGTGCTAGCGATAATTTGCAACTGACTGTTTATGGTTGTCCTAAGTGAAGAATTTTGGTCCAAATATCCATGACTATCACAAGCCAATCCAACAGCAGCCGCTGAATGAGACGGCACGTTTTCAGTGCAGTTTCTTGTTTTTTTCCCGAACCAAGCAGTGTGACGTAATTGTTTCCCCCAATTTCGGACCGAATAATGTGGACCCCTAGAGTCCATACTGAAACTGAAACAATACCATGGAAAAAGTCTAAAACCGCAGTAAAAGAACCCTCTAATACTAAATTTATATATATTTTAAAGCTTCATCCATATAATACCAAAATATATGCATGTGAAGTGCAGTGCCTCTTCCTCTTGTTCTACACTCTAGTATCTGTGACTTTGAATGTGTGGGTAGAAAAGGTGGGGCTTTTGATTTATGATTAGGTGTAGCCGTCGCAGCTTGTGTATGAATGTCCTTGTTACATTTTTTTTTTTTTTTGTTACCGTGTGTTCAATAAAGCGATTGAATGTGCACTGAGGCTGTGTCTATCCTTGACCACCTGTGGAGGGATTACCACTTGTTCCAACTAGCATTGGTAAATGAGTTAATTATGTTTACTTTACCATAGACGTGCAGTTGTGTAAGCAAGTTCTAAATGAACTAAGTGTGAAATGATCCCAAACTTTTGACATTCTCCGTCTTTTGCGCACCGTTTCATCCTTGCTCGCGCTTATTGCCACGTGAGTTTGTCTGATACAAAAATTACCACCGCAAAATCTGCGATATAAAGAAAATAGATATGTGGGATTTAAAAATCCACAATAAGTGAACCACGCTATGGTGAGGGATGACTGTATGTCACCTCTAAGGTGAACTGACAGTTTGACATAAACTAGGACATACCAAATGAGCGTTGTCCTTGGCCTCTTGTACTTGCTGCACCTGTGGTTCAGCGACAACCTTCGTGTCCTGGTCAGAAGTCATGAGCCGTCTGCTTCTTGGCTCCTCAGGGAGAAGTGTGTGTGGCACCGAGGAGGCTATGGCACACCGCAAGGGAGAAACAAAACGACACAAAAGGAAAAAAAAAAGGAAAAAATAAAATAAAATCAAGGCAAAGTTTGCTCACCGATGTGTCATAACACCAAGAAAACAACCCCAAATCTGCAAAAATAAAAGGCTTGCATGGTGGTCTTTGTTACCTTTGCACTATAAAAAACAAAAACAAAAACCACAGTAGATCATTGCGCAATCAATCAATACACCCCCCCAGTGAGTCAATATGGCTTTGTTCTCACATTGATTTGAATGAGTGCGGGAAAAGAAAAACACTGCGCATTTGGTTGGATTCCAGCTGTCCCAAACAGATGATAAGACAATTATCAAATCAAACATTTTAACCTATCGACATACACAACACTTGACATCTCCAGGCAACTAATATTTAAACGAGACCTAATCATTATTAACTAGGACAATCAGGCCTGGGTCCGACAGTAAGCCTTTCTGAGTGGCGGGCCCTGTCAGAACCGGTACTGGCTCTGTATATTCATATGATATGATACGTTTCAATAATTAGTTCATATTTCATATTTATTTACACTGTATGATTTATGCCATTAAGAAAATATTACTTCTGTATAGTGAGTTTTTTGGGGCAGAAACTAGACTTTACACCGATCCGATTGGCTTGATCAGTATTGACCGATAATTAGCATTTTATGCTGATCGGCTTTAATGTCATAATTCGCCGATCCGTTCCGCAAAAGAGATTTACTCCATGTCGCCGTTGTGTACCAATCCAAAAGCTAGTTTCTTTTTTGCTTTGTCATGTGTCTTGGGATGTAGTAGTAACTATCTGACAGTCAATAAAGTTTCATTTCCATCTTGTCGCTAAAAAAACATTCGGTGGTGTGGGACTTTTTTGCGGTGCCTCAGACAGACAACATGTAAGGCCTGGGTCAGACTACAAGACAAATTTGGTCTTTCACGATCAGACTACCACAATAAAATCTGCCCCAAAAAAACAGATTGTGTAAAGCCAAGTTATACAGTACTGCATGTCAGTAGTGGGGAAAAATTTCACTATTATGACTGTTGTTCTGCTTGTGTGGCCTTATCGTTATACAAGTCCGACCCCTGACCCTCCTGTTGTTGGTGCGAGCAGTCAGCGAGCCCTACAACTTTTCCCATTGTTGAAAAAGTTGTCTCTTTTGGGAAATTTTGGGGTACCGCGGCTTGGTAGAGCAAAGATAATTATGCAAAACGTGCTTATAAAGAGTGGGTGCTAGCAGAGAAAATACTTCTAATATGATATCACTTTTGGGAGAGCGTCACCAGTCACTCTTCAACAAATTCGAGGTAACATTAATATGTTACTATATCGCTGCCTTGAAATGAACGTTTGCAAACAGCTACGAGAGTTAGCGTCTACAACCAGTGAAAGAAATACGCGAGACTCGCTATTGAGGCAGATAAATAGCTAACTAGCAAGGCTACCACCAGAGAAGTAGCTACTCATTTTCAGAGAAATACGTACTTCTACTGTTGTTATGGGCTGATATCAGATTTTAACGTTATGATCATGGTGAGTAAAAATATCACGATTTCACTGTAATACAATTATAGCTCTAAAGAACAGAGTTCCAAGGCAAAAACCACTGCTGACCAAAAAGAACATCAAGGCTTGTCTTACTTTAGCAAAAAAAAAAAATAATAATAAAACATTTTGGATTTCCGAGACTTTTGGAAGAATATATGGACTGAAATATATATATGAAAGTTGAGCTTTTTGGAAGGCGTGTGTCGTGTTTCATCTGGCGTAAATGGAGCACAGCACTTCAGAAAAAGATCATCATACCAACACTCAAACATGGTCGTGGTAGTGTGATGGTCTTGGGCTCCTTTTCTCCTTCAGGACCTGTGCTGTGATTGATGGAACCATGAATTCTGCTCTTTCACAGAAAATCTTGAAGGAGAATATGTTCAGCCATCGGTTTCTGACCTCAAGCTGAAGCACACTTTGGTTCTGCACCAGGATACCGATCCAAAACACACCAGCAAGTCAACTTCCGAATGGCGTAAAAAACAAACTTTGCTTTGAAAGAAACTGTTTTTTTTTGTTGGAAGAAACTGCCTTTTTGGGAATGTTTATATACAGAACATCTGGTCCAAAATCACATTCAAATTCGAGTAAAACAGTACAACTTGATTATTTCTCAACATTTCTCCACAACCCTTTTGTTTCGTCCACTACTCCGCTCAGATTGGTTGAGTTTCAGTTAAAAATATCCACCAGTAAGCTCGTACAGGCCGAAATTCCAAAAGGTTCTCCAAGTCGACGTCAAATTAACGTGACGATCCAAACCGTGTCACTTGTCTTAAAAACTCGACTCAAATAGCGCAGATGGAACATTCTTCGTGAAAAGAGCAGTGTGGGCAGTAGAATATCCATTTATTTTTTTGTTCCATCAATTTATTTGTTATGGGGTGGCGCGGCGCTTGACTGGATAGCACATCTGCCTCACAGTTCTGAGGACCAGGGTTCAAATCCCGGCCCCGCCTGTGTGGAGTTTGCATGTTCTCCCCGTGCCTACGTGGGTTTTTTCTGGGTACTCTGGTTTCCTCCCACATCCCAAACACATGCATGGTAGGATGATTTAAGACTCTAAATTGCGCTTAGGTGTGAATGTGTGCGCGTATGGTTGTTTGTTTATATGTGCCCTGCGATTGCCTGGCGAACGGTTAAGGGTGTACCTCGCCTCTCGCCCGAAGACAGCCGGGATAGGCTCCAGCACGCCCGCGGCCCTTGTGAGGATAAAGCGGATAGGCGTTTGACGTGCTTATTCCATGTTTTTCAGAAAACTCCACAAAGACCGCAGCTTGACTAAAAAACGCAACACAAATAGCGCAGATGGAACATTCTTCGTAAGAGCACTGTGGCAGTAGAATAGGTCATGTACTTTATCAATTGTTTTTTTTGTACATTTATTTGTTATCGAGGTTTTTTTAGCCATTTGAAGTGCCTATTCCATGTTTTTTCAGAAAATTCCACAAAGACCGCAGCCAATTGTCACGTTGCTAATGTGAGTCCGCGAGTCTATTATATGATAGTCTCCCAATTCTTGAACTCAAGAGAGAAAAGGTGCTAAAGAATAGAGATAGATGTTTTTTTCAGGCCCAATTACTAGTAGTCAAAGAGGCCAATAACCAACACTTGGAGACAATATTCATTTTAGACTTCACACCGATCTTATCGGCCTGATCGGCCGATAATTAGCATTTTATGCTGAGCGGCTGAAATGTCATAATTCGCCGATCCGCAAAAGACATTTACTCCGCGTCTCCGCCATGTACGGTATATTTAAATCCAAAAGCTAGTTTATTTTTAGCCTTGTCACGTGTCTTTTGACGTAGTACTGTAAATATCTGACAGCCAATAAAGTTATTTAGAAAAAAAACATGTCGGCGGTGTGGGACAGACAACAAACACGTCTGAGACAGACAACATTTAATGTGCGGATCAGACTACAAGACAAATTTGGTCTTTCACGATTGCACTGTCAGACTACTGCAATAAAATCTTGTGTTCCGATACCACCGCATCCAGTTCTTTACGATCACTGGACTTTATCTTGTCAACTCAAACGCGACAGAATACACTTGTTACCATGGCGACGACATCGCGACGCGTCTATTATAAGAACAAAAAGGGGAAAACGTGTGTTGGTGGTCATCGGTGCTCGGAAGATTACATTAATTTCAGGCTTGCTTGAGGTATGGTCACGTACTTTTAATACAATACGGCTCACAGGCAGGCAACAAAATGCAGAGTAAACTAGTTCTAGCACTAACGGTTGTGGGTAAACATGCTGGCGTTAGTAATTTAATTACAGTAAGTTAGCACCCATTATTTCTGTCATGTTGTAATGTTGCTTTGACCTGACTGATTAGAATACACAATCTGACTAGAGCAGTGATTTCCAACCTTTATGGAGCCATGGCACATATTTTACAATTGAAAAATCTCACGGCACAACAACAAACAAAAATGGCACAAAGAGTGGATACATTAATTACCGAATGCACTTCCGGCCAGCTAATTTAAGACCATTTATTTGTTCTGTCTGTCACCATGCCTCACTGGCATAAATAGATGAACAAAGATATATTTATTGTAAATATAATTTTTTGAGCAATTAAGTAAATGAACAAGTCATTTAAATAGACACATTGCTCCATCTTGTGATAGAATCGGTGATCATTTATCGTTTTTTTAAACACGCTGAACGGTCCCAAAAATCCTGATCATGTAAAGCCTAATTCATTTGCAGTAAAAGGGCAAATATTGGCGTCACAACTTTGAACAATACAAACGCCAACACTTAACTTTGTTTAAATGCCTTTAAGCAGATGTTTAATAAACAGCTTTTCAGATTTGTAACATGTTGTTAGTTGTTTTTTTTTATCTTAGACAAAAGACAGATTTGTTTTAAAATTCTATCAGCGTGTCATATAAAGTTAAATGAAAACTTAAATAGCTCCCTAAAGTTTTCTACAGTAAATAATTTTCCAAATTTCTTTTTTCCCCCCAATATGACTGAAATGTTAATTTTCACTTATGTTAATCTTAAATTCAAACAAAACAAAAAAAAAAAGTGCAGTGAGTTCCCAGGGTTTTAAAAGTAAGGGCGTCGCCTGTGTAGAGTTTGCATGTTCTCCCCATGCCTGCATGGGTTTTCTCTTGGTTCTCCTGTTTCCTCCCACATTCCAAAAAAACATGCATGTTAAGACTCCAAATTGCCCATACGTGTGAATGCGAATGGCTGTTTGTCTATATGTGCCCTGCGATTGGCCGGTGACCAGTTCAGGGGTGTACCCCGCCTCTCACCCAGAGTTAACGGAGATAAGCACCAGCACGCCCGTGACCCTAGTGAGGATAAAAGGTATGGAAAATGGATGGATGAAAATTTAAACAAATACATAAATAGTCCAAGTTTTAGTTCACCGATATGCCTAAAAATGTTGAATATCAACGCCAATAATCAGTCTATTCCTACTAAATAATACTTTGAAACATGTGTTTAATAAGTTTGTTTTAATTACCGAATGGGTGAGTACCGATTCCAGATATCAGTAACGGGCAGATACTGGCCTCTTGTCAATGTATCTAACAATTAGACTTTACACTGATCTGATCAGCTTGATTGGTATTGGCCGATAATTTGCATTCTATGCTGATCGGCTTTAATGTCATAATTCTCCAATCCAATCAATGACGTCATTGATCGGCTCCGCAAAAGACATTTACGCCGCGTCGCTATTGTGTACAGTATAGGCTTTACATGATCAGGATTTTGAGGGCCAATCACCGAGTTTAAAAAAACGATAACTGATCCGATCACAAGATGGAGCAATGTGTCTATTTAAATGACTTATTCATTTACTGTATATACTTGTGTACTTAATTGCTCAAAAAAATATATTAATAATTAGTAATGTATCTTTCTTCATCTATTTATGCGATTGTTGTTTTTGTGGCCATGGTAACGAGTTGCGAAGATAAACCCCAATGATCGGAAAAGACGGGATGCTGTGGAATCAGAATACAAGATTTTATTGCAGTGGTCTGACAGTGCAATCATGAAAGACCAAATTTGTCTTGTAGTCTGATCCAGGCTTTACGTGTTGTCTGTCCCACACCGCTGACGTTTTTTTTTTTTTTTTTTTAATAACTATCGGTGGTCAGATATTTACAGTACTACGTCAAAAGATGCGACAAGGCAAAAAATAAACTAGCTTTTGGATTCAAATATACCGGAAACGATGGCGACGCGGAGTAAATGTCTTTTGCAGAGCCAATCAATGACGTCATTGATCTGATCGGCAAATAATGACATTAAACCCGATCAGCATAAAATGCTAATTATCGGCTGATACCGATCAGGCCGATCAGATCGGTGTAAAGTCTCATACAGTATATTTTAATCCAAAAGCTAGTTTATTTTTAGCCTTGTCGCGTGTCTTTTGACATAGTACTGTAAATATCTGACAACCAATAAAGTTTTGTTTTTGTTTTTAAACGTTGGCTGTGTGCGACAAACAACAAGACAAATTTGGTCTTTCATGATTGCACTATGTCAGACTACTGCAGTGATTTCCAACCTTTTTGGAGCCATGGCACATATTTTACAATTGAAAAATCTCACGGCACACCAACAAACAAAATTGTCACAAAAAGTGGATACATCAATTACTGCTTATACTTCCTGCCATCTAATAGAAGAGCATGTATTTGTTCCGTCCGTCACTATGCCTCACTGACATAAATAGATGAGCAAAGACATTATTTCTTGTAAATAAACAATTTCTTGAGCGACTAAGTAAAATTTTATAATTTCCCACGGCACACCTGAAGAGTGCTCACGCCACACTCCTGCCCCGGCACACTGGTTGGGAATCACTGGACTACTGCAATAAAATCTTTTATTCCAATACCACCGCATCCCGTCTTTTACGATCACTGGACTTTATCTTGTCAACTCATACGCGACTGAATACACTCGTTACCATGGCGACGACATCGCGACGCGTGTATTATAAGAACAAAATAGGTGTGTTGGTGGTCATCGGTGCTCGGAAGATTACATTAATTTCAGGCTTGCTTGAGGTAAGGTCACGTACTTTTAATGCAATACGGCTCACAGGCAGGCAACAAAACGCCGAGTAAGCTAGTTCTAGCACTAACGGTTGTGCGTAAACATGCTGCCGTTAGTTCGAATCACGCTCTAAATTTCGGTGTGTGTGAAGTAATTCAATTACAATAACGTAATTCAATTACAATAAGTTAGCTCCCATTATTTTTGGCATGTTGTAATGTTGGTTTGACCTGACTGATTAGAATACATTACCTGACTAGAGCAGTGATTTCCAACCTTTATGGAGCGAAAGCACATATTTTACAATTGGAAAATCTCACAGCACACCAACAAACAAAAATGTCACAAAAGGTAGATACACAGTAATTAATGTATGTACTTCCTGCCATCTAATAGAGCATTTATTTGTTCTGTCTGTCACTATGCCTCACTGGCATAAATAGAGGAACAAAGATACATTATTTCTCCTTAATGAATACGTTTTTGAGTGGTTCAATACAATTTTATAATTTCCCACAGCACACCTGAAGATTGCTCATGGCAGACTAATGTGCCACGGCACACTGGTTGGGAATCACTGGACTACAGAACGAATACTTTTGAAGATACTCGGTATACAGTACACAAGTATATACAGTAAATGAACAAGTCATTTAAATAGACACATTGCTCCATCTTGTGATCGGATCGGTGATCGGTTATTCAACCTCGCGGATCGGCCCCAAAAATCCTGATCGTGCAAAGCCTACTAGTAATCTAACATCAAGTCCACCTTGCCAGTAGTTGCCGCTACTGCGACGTTTGACACCTGTGCAACTCATCGTGTGTGTTAGAAAAAGGTGCGTACTCAAGAGTGAATACTTGTACTGTATCGGTCTGAAGTAGAAGAAAAAGTAGTATTGAACAGCCCAAGATTTGAATAAGTGAGGGAAGGGTAAACTATACAGTATAACTTTTTCTTAATTTTTTCTCTTGATTGCGGCTTTTAATGAAAAGTGTCTGGGTATGGAACGTATCCACCGCGATAAAGGGGGGGGGGGGGGGGAGATTCCCAGTATCAGCATTGCAGGTGGGAGTACAAAAACGTGTAGTGTTTTGAGCACATGAGAAACGCCATGCTAAATTTCTCGCTGGGACAGGGGGCCACATTTCAACACCACCAAAAATAAATGAATACATAAATATCGTTGGATGTTTTAGTTGATCGAGCAGCTCCAGTGGAAGATGGCGACCTCCGGCGTGATTTCGCCCCGCTTCCCCCAACGAGCTAACTTCACCCGACTTTCCCAAAACAAAGCTTTTTTCGCAACCTTTCGAAGGGCACCTTAACAACAGTTCACTTAAACGCGTTGAATAAAGAGTTTGCCACCCACCTGTCAACTCTCGCTGTCCGGCAATCCACAAAAAAAGGAGAAAAAAAGAGTCACGGCAGCGGCGGAAGCAGGCAGGCGACGTCGGGGTTTGGATTGAGGCCTACACTCGGCGTCCGGGGCTAAATACGACGCAGGTACTGTGTCGAGCACGCTAGCTGGAAATGACCGTCACAACGCACCGAGGCTCCCCAGGAACACTTCTCGGACCTTTAGAAGAGTGTTAACAACCCGGTCGACAAGTCCCAAAAAAGATTTATCCGCCCCAAAAAAGTGAGGTCTCGCCGACCAGCACTGCGGGCTCGGTAGCAGAGGGGCGCAAGATGGCTAGCAGCTAACCAACTTAGTGCAGTCGTGCTCGATAAATCTGGCGCCTGTACAATTTCACGTGAGGAAAACCCCCCCACACACACGGTCGGCGGCAGCAGCTGCTACGGGATGGGGAATAATCGAAGCTATGCGTCTAAATCGGAAAAATAAAGGTGTCAAAGCTTCCGGCTGAGCAGACACTCGTTACTAAAGATATGAGCGAGGATTTTGGAATGGAGAAGTCGCCGTTTCCTTTCTCTTTCGTGTTTCACACAAAGACTGTCTACGCTGCAACGATGACGACTCTACCTCCAAAAAGGCTCGAGTCATCCACGGGCTAAAAGAGTGGGTTTTTTTTCGACTCAAACTTTCATAGTAAGTGAAATAAATATTTTATTAACGATATGCTGAAATAAGATAAACCTTTTACTCAATGTTAATGACAACAGACATTATGTTGAATGGCAGCTGAGGAGTGGGAGCTCTTCAATTTCCGCTCCTCTCTGGCTCAGCCCGGAACCCGCAGCTGTCACGGAGGGCTCGCGCTCTCGCCCCTCCCCTTTCCGTCTGCCTGACCCTGATTAGCTGCAGGTCTCAGTGGCCCGCTCTGATTGGTTACTTTTCGCTGGCTGCGCACGCGGACCCACTCGTGATCAATCGGCGACGGGCGTGGCCTTTTCAACTCTGAGCGCGTTGATTGGCTGCCTGGTCGCCGCCGCGGATCATAACAAATACTGTATGTTGTATATCACGTTAAATTAACCATTTTCAAAATTCAAGATGTTTATTTGTCATATCAGTAAAAAACACAAGAGTAACACTGAGCAATTGTTTTTTTCCACCTTTCTGAAGGAAGGGGGGCAATTTACATAATAAATATTTAAAACAATGACAGATTTAAAAAAGGACAGTGTATTTGCTTTAATGCTTACCGACGTTAGAAAACACTTTACATACTCTTCATACAGTGTATTTCAATTTTCTATCTTTACATTTTAGTGCAGTACTATTTCCTAACACAGAAATGTAGGATTCTGCTGACACCCAGCATGATGACCGCTATAGCCTTGAGGCTAAACTTTGGCAACACCAATGCTGTTTTAGCTCAACTAAATTAAGCTCTCAGTTATTCTGGATCAGTAAGTTTTCATTTCAACTTGTCTTTGCACACAGTAAGGTGGTGTGAGAGATGTTGAGATTTTATGGGGATCATACAAGTGTAGTACAAGTATGATCCCCACAAAACAATGACAAACTGGCCATCAGAAGGCCACTTTGTCACCGTGTCATATTTTTGCCGCCACATCCAGAGTTTCTCTGTACAGTGTCAGCTTTTTAGCCGTAATTTTACCACATCTAAGGATACTGGAAATTTTCAAACATAACTGATGTTAACTGACTAGGGTTATATGAAAAAAAACCAAAAAAAACTAAACGAACATAAGTTGGTCTACTAGTCTTTTTGTTTCAACTTTAGCTTATTCTCCCAATCTCCACTTCCAAAATGGTGTACAAACAAATACTGATCATGTGATTGAAAACTATGGTCCATAAAATAAAAATCCAGTGTTTTAATGTCACGGAGAACCAATACTTTGTTACAGTACCTGAGCGTTTTGCCACATATCCATCCATCCATCCATTTTCTGAGCCGCTTCTCCTCATTAGGGTCGCGGGCGTGCTGGAGCCTATCCCAGCTGTCATCGGGCAGGAGGCGGGGTACACCCTGAACTGGTTGCCAGCCACTCGCAGGGCACATACAAACAAACAACCATTCGCACTCACATTCACACCTACGGGCAATTTAGAGTCTCCAATTAATGCATGTTTTTGGAATGTGGGAGGAAACCGGAGTGCCCGGAGAAAACCCACGCAGGCACGGGGAGAACATGCAAACTCCACACAGGCGGGACCAGGGATTGAAGCCGGGACCTCAGAACTGTGAGGCTGACGCTGTAACCAGTCGGCCACCATGCCGCCCCCATATATCCATATTTTATTTATTTATTTATGTATACAGTATTTCTGGCAATTCAGAATCAGTTTTATTGGCCAAGAATGGCAGCATGTTGCAATTAAATTGTAAGAAGTTAATGGCAAGAGGGTGCAGCATGATAGAACAGTGAGTGTATGAATAATGTCAAAGTGACCCAACAGAGATGTGCAAAATTGGCAGCATGTTGCAATGAAATTGCAAGTTAACTGTTTAAAAAGTTAATGGCAAGAGGGAAGAAGCTGTTGGAATATTTCCTGGTTTTAGTTTGCATTGGGCGGCACGGTGCACGACTGGTTAGAGCGTATGCCTCACAGTTCTGAGGACCGGGGTTCAATCCCCGGCCCCACCTGTGTGGAGTTTACATGTTCTCTCCGTGCCTGGGGGGTTTTCTCCAGGCACTCCGGTTTCCTCCCACATCCCAAAAACATGCATGGTAGGTTAATTGACAACTCTAAATTGCCCGTAGGTGTGAATGTGTGTGCGAATGGTTGTTTGTTTGTATGTGCCCTGCGATTGGCTGACAACCAGTTCAGGGTTTGCCCCGCCTCCTTCCCGATGATAGCTGGGATAGGCTCCGGCAGTTTGCATTGTTCGATAGCGCCTACCTGAGGGAAGGAGCTGGAATAGGTGGTGACCAGGATGTGGAGGGTCCAACAGGATTTTGTGTGCCCTTGTTTTAGTCCTGGCAGCGTGCAATTCCTCAGGTAGGTGGGTACGGATACTTTTTCAGCAGTCTTGACTGTCCGTTGCAGTCTTATTTTGTCCTCCTTTGTGGCAGCACCAAACTGACTGTGATGGATAAACACAGAACCGATTAAATGACTGCTGTGCAGAACTGCCTCAACAGCTCCTGTGGCAGGCCGTGCTTCCTCAGAAGCAGTAGGAAGTACATCCTCTGCTGGGACTTTAGTTGATATTGGCCTCCCACTTCAGGTTCTGAGAAATTGTAATTCCCAGGAACTTGAAGGTTTTTTGCCCGGTTGACACAGGGCAATTGGACAGGGTGAGGGGCAGCTGTGGCAAAGGATGTTTCCTGAAGTCCACGATCATCTCTATCATCACCAAAGCTCCAGCTGCTCCACCTCCTGTTGATACGCAGACTCGTCACTATCTTTGAAGAGGCCAATGACTGTGGTGTCGTCTGCAAACTTCAAGAGTTTGACAGCCGGGTGCGTTGAGGTGCAGTCGTTCCTGTAGAGAGAGAAGAGCAGCTGAGAGAGTACACATCCTTGGGGCCGCCCCAGTGCTAATTCTGTGTGTGGATAAGGTGGTATCCCCCAGCCTCACGTGCTGTGTCCTGCCTGTCAGGAAGCTGTAAATCCACTGGCAGATGGCAGGCGAGACCTTGAGCTGGAGAAGCTTGAAGGAGAGGAGTTCAGGGATGATGGTGTTGAACGCAGAGCTGAAGTCCACAAACAAGAGCCTCGCGTAGCTCCACGCACCGTTGAGGTATTCTTGGATGCAGTGCTGTCCCATGTTGACTGCGTCACCCACAGACCTGTTTGCCTGGTAGGACTGGGATGATGGTGGAGTGTTTAAAACAGGATGGAACTGCACAGTTCCAGAGATCTATTGAAGACTGGAGCGAGCTGGTCCGCGCAGACTATCAGGCAGGATGGGGACACAAGGTCTGACCCTGCCGCTTTGTTTATCTTTTGTTGTTTGAAGATACGTCTCACATCCTGTTCGTGGATGGTCAACACAGGAGTGAGAGTCAGAGGTGTGATGGTGGTCGGTGGTGCGGCTGGGTGGGTGTGGGGTGTGAAAGTGTCCTTTTCAATTCTGCAGTAGAAGGTATTTAATTTGTCAGCCAGTCCTTTATTATTCACCACTTGGGTGTGTGGGGGGGGGGGGGGGGGGGGGGGGGATGATCGCTTAGTTGGTCAGTGATTGTAATCCTCGCCAAACTGATGTTGATTTCTGGTGGCACAGTGGCCGACGGGTTAGAGCGTCAACCTCACAGTTCTGAGGATCCGGGTTCAATCCCCGGCCCCACCTGTGTGGAGTTTGCATGTTCTCCCCGTGCCTGCATGGGTTTTCTCCGGGCACTCCGGTTTCCTCCCACATCCCAAAAACATGAATTAATTGGAGACTCTAAATTGCCCGTAGGCATGACTGTGAGTGCGAATGGTTATTTGTTTCTATGTGCCCTGCGATTGGCTGGCAACCAGTTCAGGGTGTACCCCGCCTCCTGCCCGATGACAGCTGGGATAGGCTCCAGCACGCCCGCGACCCTAGTGAGGAGAAGCGGCTCAGAAAATGGATGGATGGATGTTGATTTCTTTTGTCAGCTGGTTTCTGGCCTGATTGTACAGGGCTCTGTCCCTACTCCGATAGGCGTCCTCTTTAGCCTGGCGAAGTTGGCGAAGTTTGGCAGTGAACCACGGCTTGTTGTTATGAAATGTGCGAAATGTCTTATTTAGAACACATGTGTCCTCACAGAAGCTGATGTATCATGCAATAGTGTCTGTATAGTCATCCAAGCTGCCAAGTTGAAGTTTCAAAGACATTCCAATCTGTGCAGTCTAAACAGTCTTGAAGTTCCATCTTAGCTTCATTACTCCACTTCTTCACTGTTTTCACCACTGGGTTTGCACATTTAAGTTTGTGCCTGTATGTTGGTATTAATTGCGGCCATCCTCAAACTATTTCCACAAAGTTGGGAGCAATGAATTGTCCAAAAGCTCTGGGTATGCTGAATCCTGCAGAGTTCCTTTCACTGAAACTAAGGAGCCAATATTTTGGACAATTCCATGCTCCCAACTTTGTGGGAACAGTTCTTCCATTTGTAACATGACTGTGCACCAATGCACAAAGCAAGGTCCATAAAAACATGGATGAGAGAGTTTGGCGTGGATGAACTTGACTGGCCTGACCTCAACCTGATAGAACACCTTTGGGATGAATTAAAGTGCAGACTGAGAGCCTGGCCTTCACGTCCAACATCACTGTGTGACCTCATAAATGCGCTTCTGGAAGAATGGTAAAAAAAATTCCCTGCACACACTCCTGAACTTTGTGGACAGACTTTCAGAAGAGCTAAAGCTGTTATAGCTGTAAAAGGTGGACCAATGTCATATTAAACCATATTGATTAAGAAAGGGGCGGAACAGTGGGCGACTGGTTAGCACATCAGCCTCATAGTTCTGAGGACCGAGGTTCAAATCCCCGGAGTGTGGAGTTTGCATGTTCTCCCCGTGCCTCCGTGGGTTTTCTCCGGGCACTCCGGTTTCCTCCCACGTTCCAAAAACATGCATGGTAGGTTGATTGAAGACTCTAAATTGCCCATAGCTGTGAATGTGTGCGCGAATGGTTGTTTGTTTATATGTGCCCTGCGATTGGCTGGCGACCAGTTCAGAGTGTACCCCGCCTCTCGCCCGAAGATAGCTGGGATAGGCTGCAGCACGCCCGCGACCCCTGTGAGGATAAAGCGGTACAGAAAATGGATGGATGGATGGATTAAGAAAAGGATGTCACTTCAGATCAATTGTGAGTAAAGGCAGGTGAGTGAATACTTTTGGCAATATAGTATACAGTGGGTACGGAAAGTATTCAGACTCCCTTAAATTTTTCACTCTTTTTTTATATTGCAGCCATTTGCTAAAATCATTTAAGTTCATTTTTTTCCACATTAATGTACACACAGCACCCAATATTGACAGAACAAAACAGAATTGGTGAAATGTTTGCAGATTTATTAAAAAGAAAAACTGAAATATCACACAGCCATAAGTATTCAGACCCTTTGCTCAGTATTTAGTAGACCCTTTTGAGCTAATACAGCCATGAGTCTTTTTGGGAATGATGGAACAAGTATTTCACACCGGGATTTGGGGATGAGCTGCCATTCCTCCTTGCAGATCCTCTCCAGTTCTGTCAGGTTGGATGGTGAACGTTGGTGGGCAGCCATTTTCAGGTCTCTCCAGAGATGCTCAATTGGGTTTAACTCAGGGCTCTGGCTCGGCCATTCCATAACAGTCACAGAGTTGTTCTGAAGCCACTCCTTCGGTATTTTAGCTGTGTGCTTAGGGTTATTGTCTTTTTGAAGGTGAACCTTCGGCCCAGTCTCAGGTCCTGGGCACTCTGGAGAAGGTTTTCGTCCAGAATAACCACAATTCTGTCTTTGAGCTCTTCAGGCAGTTCCTTTGACCTCATGATTCTCATTTTCTCTGACATGCACTGTAAGGTCCTACTCAAGACCAATCAGTATAATCAAACACAGCTGGACTCCAATGAAGATGTAGAACCTTTTTATGGATGATTAGAAGAAATGGACAGCACCCGAGTTAAATATATGAGTGTCACAGCAAAGGGTCCGAATACTTATGTTTGATATTTAAGTTTTTCTTTTTTAATAAATAAGCAAAAAATTCAACAATTATGTTTTTTTTCTGTCAATATGGGGTGCTGTGTGTACAAGTAAATTAATGAGGAAAAAAATGAATTTAAATTATTTTAACAAATGGGTGCAATATAATAAAGAGTGAAAAATTTAAGGGGGTCTGAAAACTTTTCATACCCACTGTATATGTTTACCCTTGATTTGTCTCAAGAGCTGTCCAATTCCTCTTTTTAACTTTTGTTGCTAACCGTAGTTAAATAATCCGGCCCAAAAACTATAATAGTCTCCTTTTGCAAGAGGCTTCCGTGTGTCACCACAAGGTTGTGTGTGCGCGCTGCGCGTGTGCAAATGATTTACACACTGTTCGGTCACGCCTCCTGTCTCTGCAGTCTCTGATTGGCTGTTCTTGTCTGATCTTGTTGAAGATATAAAACATTAATTAAAAGAAAATCAGAGGTACAAAATGGTTGCCAGAGAGGGACAAGTTTTCAAAAGATAATTTTAATAACATCCTACTGTCAGGTCATACAGAGAGTTCCAACGTATATGACAAAAAGTGTTTGTTTTTTTAAACCGTAAACTCCACCTTTAAGTACAGCAAATTTCAGATACGTTACAGACTTTTACGCAAGTCTATAAGGTGGCTGTTAAGATATTTTTGAAGAGAATCCTTCACTCTTTCTGTACTCCCGAATCACTATAAATGTGCTATTTCTTTCGCGATTTCGTGATTTTTAGTGAACTATGTATAGCGCACTTAGCGCAGCATAAAACTGCGATACCATGATTTTAGTTTGTTAAAGAGGGCCTTCAGAAAGAAATGATAGCCCTCTTTGTGTTCTACACTACGTAAGCAAATTGCATTCACTTGGATAAAAAAAATAAACAAAATAAACTCCTGTTTTTCTGAGTAATTCTTTTGAGGGCTTCGTTTTTTTGAATATTGTTTTCTGTTTTTCTGAGTATTTTTTCTGTTTTTCTGATTAATTATTTTTCTGTCTAATTTCCCCCCCTGTTTTTCTGACTATTCTTTCCGGTTTTCTGACTGACTGAGCATCGATATTGACCGTTTTCTTCATGCACTGTCTCCATTTGACTGCAGGGGGAGACATGGAAAAAGGGGATTAAATCCCTGACGCCATTTCCGTTTTTGACGGGAACTAGCTAGCTAGAAAAATTCTTTTGCTTCCCTTCTCTGCTGTGCTGTCTGCGGACGACAACGTGTCCCGACAAAATGGCACAGTATAATTTCAAGAAGATCATGGTGGTTCCCACCGCCAAGGTAAATGACCTCTGACAATATCAGCACTTTGAACCCTTCGCGTTTTATTCGCTAAGCTCAGGAAGCTCGAGCAAAATAACCCGTTGGCAGCTCAGATGGCAAACACGTGCAGGGACGTGAAGGCTCCACACGAGTTCAATTTAAAATGGATGGATAATTAATAACAATAGTTTGGCGAATATTCCAGCTTCTGTATTATTCAAATGGAAAATTGTGGGTTATTTATAACTTCTGATTTGGTTGACTTTAATCGCTTCACGTAGAAGTAGTAGAAGTTATTTTTTTATTGGTTGTGAAGTTGGCACAAAAAAATGCTTTTTGAGTCCAATTTGTTGCTATAAATCCATATCTGTAGACGGGACAAAAATGATATACGTTTGGTTTTCACCGAGGAAAAAATTATTTCTTGAGCTCTTTATTGTGAATGACAGTGATTGAAACGTGAGACAGTGACGCAGACAATGTTTGTTTTTGTTTACTAGTTTAAAACAGGTGACAAAGGTACTCAAAACTAGTCTGTATTGAAGTATTTGTGCCAAAAAAGAGAACTCATGTACTTTTGTATTTTTCTTTAAAGTACAGGCACGGAAATGTACTTGACTACAAAAGTAAAAATTATTTTGGACTGTCATAGAATAACCATTTTCATAACTCTACAATGAAAAACAACGTTTCCATGTATGTTTTTTTTCTTAAATAATTTTTAATATTTTACGTTGTCATCTGTGGAGGTTGCACAGAGTAGCAAGTCTTTTGAGAAAGTTAGTAGAAAGTATAGATCTATTATCAGATGTACATAAGTAAAACACCATCAGAAAAAGAAATACTTAAGTTATAAATGAACACCTGAATATCTAAAGTATAGTAACAAAGTATTTGTACTCTTACTTCCCACCACTGAATTTGTTGTAATAAATTTGTTGTTGAGGTTGCAATAAATTATATATTTTTTGTTCGAAGGAGAAAACATTTATTTATTGAACTCTTCAGTGTGAACAATAGTGATTGTAAAGTGAGACAGTGACAGAAATGAAATGTTTTGTTTTGCTCCCTAGTTTTAAAAAAAAGTGGCAAATGTACTCACACTGTACTCAAGTGGAATTACAGGTATTGCAAAAAAAAGTACTGATAAAAGTAGTTCTTATTGGAGTCATTTTAAAAACTTTGTACAACAAATGAAAACTTAAACGTTACATTTGTTTTTTTTTTAAAGCATTGTCTTTTTTTTTTACATTGTCATCTTTGAAGTTTGAACAAAGTAATGAGTCTTTTTTGACAAAGTAGGAGTAGAAAGTACAGATCTGTTATCAGATGTACATACAAGTAAAATCCTGAAAAATCTACCTAAGTACAGTAATTAATTGTGTACTCTTGTTTCCTCCCCTGCAGGATTTCATTGACATCACTTTATCCAAAACACAACGGAAGACGCCCACAGTGATTCACAAGCATTATCAGATCCACCGCATCCGACACTTTTACATGCGCAAGGTGAAGTTCACGCAGCAAAACTACCATGACCGTCTCACACAGATCCTCACCGACTTCCCCAAACTTGATGTGAGTCAAACACACGCTGTTAAAAAGAATATAGAAAATTAAGAAATTGAGAAATTAAGTTGCATGGACGTGGTGTTCTTTGCTGCAGGACATCCATCCCTTCTACGCTGACCTGATGAACGTACTTTACGACAAAGACCATTACAAGCTGGCCTTGGGTCAGATCAACATTGCCAAGAATTTGATTGACAAGTACGTTTGTTGCTGTTGAAATTGCCAGACCAAAAACATTGCAGCCAAATGTTTTTTTTGGGTTGTTTTAGTGTAGCCAAAGACTACGTGCGCCTGATGAAGTATGGAGATTCTCTTTATCGATGCAAGCAGCTAAAGCGAGCCGCTCTGGGTCGCATGTGCACCATCTTGAAGCGACAGAAGTCCAGCCTGGAGTATCTGGAACAAGGTAGCACAATGAGACTCACATTAGGGTTGAGCGACATGGCCTTAAAATAGAGTGTCAGTTTTTTTTAATGTATTTATTTTTTTAAACACAAATCGAATGTTCAATTTGAAGGAAGTGGTTTTGCAGCCTGCTACCTTTTCCCACTGGTTTGGATGTAAAGTAAGCCTCAGCTTGGTAATCTGTATTTTTTTTGCCATTTCAGCGGAAAGCACTGGAAACTTTATACTGTATATTTATCGGTTACTATTATAACTACTATTGAAGAAAAGAAGCACTGCTCATGTGACCGTATTAGGATGTCCCGATCAGTTTTTACCAGTTTGGAGTTAGTCACATATGAGCAAGTGACAAGCAAGTCTAAATTGTAACCTTCAAGTCTCAAGCAAGTCCCTAGTTACGGTGGGCAAAAAGGAAAAAAAAAAAAAAAAAAAATCAAGCAAGTCGAGTTACCACCAAATTTCAAGCAAGTCAAGTAATTACTTTGTTCCAGCAACTCATCAGTCAATTCATACAATCTTGCTCAGTGACAACTAGAGCTGTCACTATCGAATCTTTTTAGAAATGGTGCTCTTATTGATTACTGGTCGAATAATATATATTTTTTTTAGCGGCTAACTTGCATTTTATTCTCATTTATGCGGGATGGACTTCGATCCTTGAACTGCATATGTTGGGACTGAGTGTATGGTATAAATTTGGTGTGCAGACTATGAGACGGCAAAATACTAAATGGTAAACCGTTAGCAAATGCGATTGTTAGCGCTGGCGCGCTAGTGATGACCATTTCAGGTCAAAAAATGCAAACTACCATTCAGCTCACTCATATATTGTGACTATATATACATTACATATATAACAGTGTCTTAAAACCACTAACAGACACTTCTCTGTCATTTTTGCGTTTATTAGTGGCCCAACAGTGCGTCTGTCTACAATAAATGTCCGTGTGAAACCTTGGCAACGCAAACATGGTTCCAGATGGAATTTTTGGGGGGACCCAGCGGAGCGTTGAGGCAGAAATTTTGTGTTGACCTCTTTTTGAAGTCAACTTAGCTGAGTTATTTGATTTTTATTTATTTATGTATTTATTTTCCCCCAGCTCTAGCCACAACTTATATTTAGTAATGTTTTTTCAATGATCATAACACAAAAAAATACATTTACACTTAAAAATTAAATAAATGAACAAAAATACATCTATACCTCTAAAAATTAAATGAACATTTAAGTTTGATTATATTATTACTCTTTAGAAGAACAAGTTTTTTTCCCTAACATTTTTATATTTACAGCTACCAATATCCTCTTTTTTTTTCTGTCTCGTTTTAAAAGTACGTCAACATCTGTCCCGTTTGCCCACCATTGACCCTAACACCAGGACGCTGTTGCTGTGTGGATATCCCAACGTGGGCAAGTCCAGTTTCATCAACAAGGTGAGTTTCTCTTTCATTTAGTTACCTGTAAACACACTAATAAATTGTGACTCCATCTTCAGGTGACGCGAGCGGATGTGGACGTGCAGCCTTACGCATTCACCACCAAGTCGTTGTTTGTGGGTCACATGGATTACAGATACCTGCGCTGGCAGGTGAGAGGCACTAGCACGACCTTCGTTGTAACACAACATGCTTTGGTCACTGCTGAGGGTACACCATCTAATATATATGCAGCGCTGCCTTAAGATAAGAAGGAACTGATTTACGGGTTATACGAGCCGTCCTTCAGCAAATTATCTGTATTCTTTTTTTCTCTGACTTGCGAGCGCAAACTCGAGATATTCAAACAAAACATAATTACGTGTTGTGTATTTAAAACAACATAGCTTAGCCTTTAATTCCATTAGCTTAATGCTAACACCTAATGGGAAACACCATAGATGGGCTAACGAATAGCATCTATGTGGTGGTTTTCTAGCCCTTTAAGCAACAGATATTTTAATGCAAATGGTAGAGCAACACATGTAGACAGACTAGTGGTGTCACGATACCAAAATTCTGACTTCTATACTGTCTGTACCTGCATAAAATACCTCTATTGGTACCGAACTGATACCACGACATAAATCCAAGACGTCAGTGAAAGCAGTGGAATGAAGGGCAAAACGACTTCAAATACTTTATTTATTTTTATTAAATCAAAATATTAGGATAATCTTAAAATGTATTAAAGGAATTAGCCCATTCTTAAGTTATTTTCAAAAAAATAACTAGATTGATGCCTGCATTATCATATACTGTATTATATAATGTGTGTGTGTATGTAAAATTGTATATCCAGAGCTCTCAAATGTTACGGAACATTCCTATTTTGTTATGGAAATCACTGGTCGCTGACTCATTGCGGCCTTAACATCGATTATTCCGGCATTTGTTTTGGGGGGGGGTCCAGTGTCCGACATTACTAGCCAGCATGGCACTGTGTCCGGTCACTGTGACCCTTGAGACGCTGGTCAGTACAAATTTTAGAAACAAGTTCGATGAAATAAACACTATATTGTTAAAAAATAAAAATGAGGGACAGATAAATTGAAAATGGTGCGTCCACATCGAGCAGCTCCTTGGCACATGCTATTTTATTGCCCCCCCCCATCCCTAAGTTAAAAATGTGAACGTTAATAGAGTTTGTGTTTATCCACCCCACCCCGTGCACCTTGTTGCATGTTCACTATTTTTTTTTTATTCTGGAACCACAAGTGAAAGTATCATCCCGACAGATGACCGATCTAGTTTTCATTACATCGTGCATCATGAAAGCAAGCACCCATCTTAAAGCTGCAATGTCAAAACTAAACTCTAGCGTGCATTATACAGGAGTTATGGGAACTCAACCTGGTATAACTGATCAGTATTAATTAGAGGTATAGCGTAAAGGTGAATTGCCACCATTGTTTATAGCATGTGAATATGAGAATCTATAGAACATTTTGCGTGTTGTACATGGGTAGAAGACTTCTTGATTTCTGGCGTCAACTTTGGGGTGTGCATTATACTCGAGAGCATATTATACATGAGAAATTACGGAGAATATATATGTATATATATATTTTTTTAAATACAGATACTTTGAAAAAAAATGGTACTATGTTATTTTTTACGTTAAAATACCTGTTTGGTACTGGTATCGGTACTTGGTGCAACACGAAGACAGACAATATTACAATACTCACATGCGGGAGTGCGTGGTATAAACGGTATACTCGCTTGAAGGTATAGATATGGCCGAAGGTGTACATTTGGACTCGACTGACCAGTCGCGATAACGCTTCTCAATGGCGTCATTATATCTGCCCCAGTATAAAAATGCATACGTAGCATGCGCCGCAGCAGCTAAACTACGAGATGCGACCATTAATAGGGAGATACGACACGCCTCTTCGAGCTGCGTGCCTATGGCGGTGCTCAGAAGAAGAATAGAAGAAGAAGAATCATCTTTTATTGTAATGAACATGAATGCATGCACACGAAATTTGTTCTCTGCATTTAACCCATCACAGTGAACACATACACGTTAGTGGAACACACTGGAGCAGGGGGCAGCTGAAGCGCCCCGGGAGCATTTCGGGGTATCAGTGTCTTGCTCAAGGACACCACGGCAAGAGAGCGGGAAGGGAAAAGAAGTTGTGAGGCCATTAAAAAAAGGAAAAAGAGCCCTCGCCACATGCGCCCTGCCACATTCGACAAAGTTGTCTTGAATGGTGCTGTTTTTTTACCTGTGTTTTTTTTACCTGTGCAGGACAAGTGTAGTGAGGGAGAAGAGAAAAGAGAAGGGGGAAAAAGCAGCCGAGGGGGTGGCATTTCGTGCTTGCGTAGCCACCAATCTGGACTAGACTACACCGATTTTATCTGGCTGATCGGTATCGGCGATATTTAGCATTTTATGCTTTTCGGCTTTGTCATCATTCGCGGAGCAGATCAATGACGTCATTGATCGGCTCCGCAAAAGACATTTACTCCGCGTCGCCGCCTGCACAGTGTATCTGAATCCAAAAGCTAGTTTATTTTTAGCCTTGTCTCGTGTCTTTTGACGTAGTACTGTAAATATCTGACGGCCAAAAAGTTATTGGAAAAAAAAAAAATTGTCGGCGGTGTGGAACAGACAACACGTCTGAGACAGGCAACACGTAATGCCCGGATCAAACTACAAGACAAATATGCTCTTTCACGATTGTACTGTCAGACTACTGCAATCAAATCTTGTATTCAGATACCACCGCATCCCGTTTTTTTACGATCATTGGGCTTTATCTTGTCAACTCAAATGCGAAAGGATACACTCGTTACCATGGCGACAACGATAAGAGTGGACCGCGCCGACGGTATTATAAGGACAAAATGGGGAAAAATGTGTGTTGGTCACCGGTGCTCAGGACAGGAGAGGACGTTCGTTTAAGGCTTGTTGAGGTATGTTCACATACTTTAAATACGATACGGCTCACAAGCAGGCAATACAATGTTATGTAGCCTAGCAAGCTACTGCTGGCACGAACGGTTGGATGTAAACATGTCGCAGTTCTGTCGAATCATGGTCTAAAGTTTCAGTGTGGGTGAAGCTATTTAATTAAAAATAAAGTAATTTAATTACAGTAAGTTAGCACCCATTATTTCTGTCATGTAATGTTGGTTTGACCTGACTGATTAGAATACACGATCTGACTAGAGCAGTGATTTGCAACCTTTATGGAGCCAAGGAATATATTTTACAATTGAAAAATCTCACTCAACACCAACAAACAAAAATGTCACAAAAAGTGGATACATTGATATAACCCATTCAAAAACACGGCCATTATAATTTATACATGTAAGTTAATATCACAGTATATACATCTAAGTAGGCTGTTATTGTGACAGGCCTACCCTCTCCCACCCAGCCCCATTAAAAAATAAAAATGTAGTTGACAGAAAAAGACATCACTGGCACTCCACGCTTGGATTTCCGTTGCTGACATTTTCTGTCACTGGCACTGAAAGAGTTAATATCTGCGATATATCTGGGGGACACACTGTGTTGGGTTTATCGTGCTGTTAATTATTGGTATCAAGCATTTCTAGAAGCTCGTCTTATCGTGCACGTTCCGAAGGTGGTGGACACACCCGGGATCCTGGACCACCCTCTGGAGGAGCGCAACACTATCGAGATGCAGGCCATCACGGCTCTGGCCCACCTGCGAGCGGCCGTGCTGTATGTCATGGACGTGTCGGAGCAGTGTGGGCACACCCTGCCCCAGCAGCTGGAGCTCTTCAACAACATCCGTCCGCTGTTCGCGAGCAAGGTCGTGGCCTGTTGCGTATTTTTAATTTGTTTTTGTCGTTTGCTGCCACTTTGTGGTTTAACGTTTGTCCGCTCTCTACTCGCAGCCGCTCATCGTGGTGGCAAACAAATGTGACGTGAAGAAGATCAGTGAACTGTCTGAGGAGAATCAGGTACATTGCGCCAGTATTGCTATGAGAGGCGAAAAATCCATTTTAATCAATAAATTTGAGATTTGTCAGACTATTTTTTTTTAGATGCTTCCATAGTTCACTGAGCATCCCCACTGGTGTGATGGCGTAAATTTTTTTATTTTATTTATTTTTTGACTTTGTTTTTAAAATTCATTTTTAGAGCAGGTTCACTTGTTTATTATTATTAAAATTGCCCCTAGATATCAGCAGTGCACTACTTTTGTTTAAATGAAACCCCTCAACTAATTTCAACATACACTGAACAAAAATATATATGCAACACTTTTTTTTTAAAATATATATATTGTGGTCAGCCTATGGCACACCTGTGCAATAATCATAATAATCAAGACAAAAGTGTTGCGTTTATATTTTTGTTTAGAGTAGGTACTAAACTGGCCCAGATTTCACACCTAGTAAATTCATGAGTAAATAGAAATCAAAGATTATTATTTCAGGATACAGTGGTGGCTTGAGATACAGTGGGGCAAAAAAGTATTTAGTCGCCCACCAATTGTGCAAGTTCTCCCACTTAAAAAGATGAGAGAGGCCCGTTATTTTCATCATAGGTATACCTCACCTATGAGAGAAAAAAATCCAGAAAATCACAGTCTGATTTTTCAAGAATTTATTAGCAAATTATGGTGGAAAATAAGTATTTGGTCAACAACAAAAGTTAATCTCAATACTTTGTTCGATACCATGTGTCGGCAATGACAGGGGTCAAATGTTTTTGTAAGTCTTAACAAGGTTTTCACACACTGTTGCTGGTATTTTGGCCCATTCCCCCGTGCAGATCTGCTTTAGAGCAGTGATGTTTTGGGGTTGTCGCTGGGCAACACAGACTTTCAACTCCCTCCAAAGATTTTCTTTGGGGTTGAGATCTGGAGAGTGGCTAGGCCACTCCAGGACCTTGAAATGCTTCTTACGAAGCCACTCCTTCGTTGTCCGGGCAGTGTGTTCGGGATCATTGTCATGCTGAAAGACCCAGCCACTTTTCATCTTCAATGCCCTTGCTGATGGAAGGTTTTCACTCAAAATCTCACGATACATGGCCCCACTCATTCTTTACTTTATACAGATCAGTTGTCCTGGTCCCTTTGCAGAAAAACAACCCCAAAGCATGATGTTTCCATGCCCATGCTTCACAGTAGGTATGGTGTTCTTTGGATGTAACTCTGCATTCTTTTTCCTCCAGAAACGACAGTTTTTGCCAAAAAATTTCAATTTTGGCTTCATCTGACCATATGACATTCTCCCAATCCTCTTCTGGATCATCCAAATTCTCTCTAGCAAACTTCAGCTGGGCCTGGCGGTGTAGTGTGTTACTGATGGTAGCCG